>NW_017100198.1:1495071-1499462 GCF_001263275.1 Habropoda laboriosa | reverse complement strand
GGATATACGTACGTGTTGCCATTGAAAAGTGTGAAATCGTACGGGTTATTGATCATCGTTGTACGAGTTTTAATCCAACTAGTAGTAAGACAATTTCGTGACAGATTTTCCTTAGAAATCTAGCCTCGTAAGAAGAATACTAATTTTTCGATCGTGTCAGAGGCTGAAGCATATTCCTACAAGGGAAGATAGAGGTTCGCGATGAACTATCGATTCAGACCTTGTAACACCCAAATGTATATCCTGGTGCCTGGTAAGCCGCTCCGTTTTCTATTTACCGACAATAAGGCGATTCAATTTCACACTCACGTAACGCGCGTTGTTCTTACGATCTCTCGTCTTTTTGGACGCGGCGGATGAGATCGATGGATCCGCGCGATAGAGGAGAAAGGAGAGATGCGCTTTCTACTGACCCAAATCCGTGTGGGCCGCGCGCGTAGCTGGAGGCAAGCGGGACAGGTAAAGAGGGATGCACAGGGAAATAGAGAGAGATAGTACATGTGTACGTAGGTACACTTGGCAATCTGCATATCGATTTCCCGAGGAAATGCGTTATTCATGGGAAACGGAGTCGTACGTCGTGGAAACAGAAGCTGATACACGCGATCGCGATACACCGAGCCCATTTGAATCAAGACTCAACTACGACGACACAATGTTTTCCTCTGACAGAGAGGGAGAACGAGAAGAAAATGCGAGGCAGACGAATGCAGAGACGGACAGGTGAAAGGAACGAGGGAATTTTTCCACGGTAGTGGACGGGAAAGCGTGTACTGCGAGGTGCAAACGCGTATGATGTGAACGATGTTTCGTTAAGATGTTGATTTATTGAGAGAAAGAACCGGCGCCCGTAGGAATGCTGCTGGAGACAGGTGTATTTCGATCTTACTGAACGAAGATGAAGCGAAGATGTTCTTGTTGATGTTTGTAGGTATTGATCAAGAGATTCTTCTTGTCGTTTATTAAAGGTCCCTATTTCATGTGTATGTAAATACACGTGTGTTAACCCTTTCGACTCCTTTTCGTGACTCGACGTCAGTTTTATTCACAGGTATGAATGAAGTAATTTTTAAATTGCCAGTTTAAATATGTATTATATTTTGCAATATTTTTTTCACACATATATTGTGTATATGACCCTTAATGCTATTTTCAATATAATTAGCAAAAACAATTGTTTAAATTGGTTCCTACCAACGAACTGTCTTTCGAAGTGCATTTCAAATAAAATTCTTAAAATAATAGGGCGTTATTGAAAAGAAAATTTGGAGTTCAAAGGGTTAAACGTAATCGTACTGTAGGTATTAGGTTGCTGCATATGAAATAATTTATGCGAAAAATAATTTATTTAATCAAAATAATTTCCTCACGATTCTACACACTTCTTCCAATGATTAATTAATTTCGTTATTCCGAATATATAAAAATCATTAGTCTTTGAATTCCATAATTCTTCGAATGCTGCTTTTAGTGTCTTCATTTCGGAATAATTTATTTGTTAAAAAATTATTTAAGTGTTTAAAGAAATGGTAGAGTGTTTGAGAACTGAAGAGGGGGAAATGTGGCAAAATTTAATATTCTTTATCGCGGATAGTTTTCAATAATTTTTCTTCAAACGTTGTCTGTCTTTTTCCTGGCTTTTTCATTTTTCACACCAACGTTGAAATATCCTAACGTTTACACGACCTTCTTCAAACGACAAGTTTTTATTATAATACATAAATAAAATGTAGTAAAAATAATTTCGTTAAGCTATAAAGTAACTCTATTTTTTAAATAGAATAATCCTTATCTTCTTCATACTTGTTGTTATTATGCATCAGCGTGTAGATGCGTTTAATTATTTCCCTACTTCAATCAGCCTTGGGAAACGCACACATGTACAATTAAATTAGTTACAAGTATAAAGGAAAATATGTAGAGTAGCTTGTCAAAATTAAACATTGTATCTACATTAATACTTTTCCCTTCCTAATCATACGGCAAGGTACTTAAACATGCATCTCGGTTATTTTTCACTTTAGAGTAAGCTGACGTGTACACGTATAAAATGAAATACCTACGTTATTAAGCTTCACGGTAAATATGCGCCGAACAGAGATGTTACGTGTATTTATTTTCATTGCCGCTTTTATAATTAGCTAATTCGTAGAAATCTCATCTTAATACCCGTTAAACCAGCCGCTTTGTATCCACCTTATTAAATTCGAGCGTCGAAAGGCAGAATGGCCTGATCCCTCCTCCGGTCCAATAAACAGCGTGTACAATAGTTGCAACCATTCATAAATTATCCGGATGAAAGGATAGCGATGTTCCATCGCGGAGGCGAACGAGGGCAGAGAGCAGAAACCGGCGAAAGAATAAAGATGGCGAGAATCCTCTTTCGCCTGTACGCGCGGTGTTTCCTTCGTGAAAATAAAAGGGCTCGAAACATCTTGAGCGATTGTTGCGCGAACGGGTTATGCGTTTTGAATGCGCTTTATTATAAGCATCATTTGTTATCTGTTTAAAAATGACAATGCCACGGGTTTGGCGCGCGCAGCCTGGATGAAAGCAAGCATGAGGAACAATTTATCAGGCAACCCGGTGACAGGATCAGTCATCTCCTTCTCGTCTGTATTCCGCCTCGTTGTTATACCTGGAATCTTTTCAAGATATTCATCTTTAAAATAATATATATCCCGAGCTGTTCAAGCACGTTGGCGAACCTCTGATGTTTCTTCCCTGTCTTCCTTTTGCTCGAATAATATCGTCTTAATGTGTATTAGAAATTGTACGTGTAACATTGTAAAAAGGAATTTTTATTAAGATTTATAAAATATCTGTGATGTACTAATATTAATATTTTAACGAAAAATATATAGCACACTCAGGAAGGAAATGTGACAAGTCAAAAATTCAATTAATTTTCATTTTATTGTTTGGGATATCTAAGAAAATTCCTTTTTATTGGAATATTTAATATGTTAAGATTTACTATCAGATGAAATGTCAAAAGTTGAACTTTAATATTTTAAGTATGTGAGGTTTTAGTTGATGTATGTTTGGTAATGCTGTAATTAAGTAATTTTCCAAATGAAAATTTCTTTTCGCTTTCTCTAAAAGTGTCACGTTTTCGACATGCGACAGAGTAGAATTACTGCAAAGTAAATATCGAAATATCAAAGAAATTGACCATCCTATGATTCAACTTTTAAATAGAAATTTGATGAATCTTGTAATACAAGTCAATCAAATTCAAAGAACGCATCGCAAACTTTACACTCCGGCACGTTAACCAAGCCCCGAAGCATTTCCTTCGACAAAGATCGAAGACCTGACGCAAGCAGCTACAACAGCGACAACAGGTCATATTTCCCCAAATTTCCCGGCGCAGGTGGATGTGCTAACCTTGTTTCTCATTGGAAGGAAATGGAGTGACATCGTGCTTCGTGGTGACAAAGTTACATCAGTCTTCGGCCGGCTAAAGAGGAAAGCATCGGGAGGTGGCAGCTCGCTGTGAAAACAGGCAGCTGCAAGATAATCTGTCAATTTATCCGTCAACAAAACTTTCACTGGGTTAGCGGAGCGTCGAGCTCGAGAGACTCCGGATATATTCTTCTTTTCCCAAAGGTTCTCTGTGCTTGTTGTCGCGTCAGGAGGTCACGTATACCTTCTGATCCTGTTCTACGGCTATCGTCAGAGATCTCTCTCGGAATAACCATGACGACGACGACGACGACGACGACCCTCAGGAACAAGCGAGCATTTCGAGTTCTGACGTGAGAGGAGCTCGTTATGGGGTAGTTCGATGAGATTCGCTCGATCACCTCGCCTTCCCGTCGCTCAAAGAGCCTTGAAATTGAAAAGGATCCTTTTCACGGTGACACAGAAGCTGCCCCTTTAGTCCGGCACGGAAAAATCAAGGGGAGTCGAGCCGTTTCACGCGAAAGCGGTTTACATTATGAGCGAGATTATGGAGTCCGTGAATACACACGTTCGAGTCGAGTAGGATTTTCACTCCCTCGAGGACACTCTGCGGTCGATTTATTGGATTTGGTACAATTTTCTTCGATCGTGTAAGTAAGCAAAACACAAAAGACGTGAATGGATTGTTCTTTTTGTTGGAATTAGTTTACGGTACCAAAATGGTGGTAATCGTTTTCTTAACAAGGGTAGAACAAGCAGATTATTTCAGTTTTTTGGAAGAAAAAAAATTATTTGTTGAATTTATATATTTGATGCACAATGATTTAGTCTACAAAGAGTGTGCTACAATTTTTTCATGAAAGTTGCAATGATTTTTTCTTTATTCGTGTGAATTATATCGAGATTCGATTAAATAGTCGTATTACGGAGATTTTCACTTTGAATATAAATGCTCCTAGTTTATTACTTTGTATATAATAAAA
>NW_017100198.1:1430384-1494471 GCF_001263275.1 Habropoda laboriosa | reverse complement strand
TTTCCTTACACGTTCTACGAATGTAAACTATTGAAAATAATCCATCTAAAAGATGACCGTACCAACTCCGAGAAATTGCTTCTCATACGGGAAATCGTTTTGAAACGAGGATGAACAGACGAATTTACATATACGCGAAACTGGAAGCGGCACTTCGTCATTGCTTTACGGTAACGGTTATGCTTCTTGAAAGTTTACCAGTTTGCCAGCATTCCTCCTGTCTCTCTCCCTTCTGAACGTCCAAGGATCATCCTCTTCTTCTCTCTTTCTCCATTTTCCTGCCTCCCACACGTTGCACCACTTTCAACCCTCTGTGAAGTGCTGCACCTTACTGCTAAAAGCTAAGTTGTACATGAACGGTACACCATTGTGAAACAAGATAGATAAAAAGTTAGCAAATATTACGGAAAATAGAAGAAAAATACTTTACTTATCACTGTCACAATTACAAAATTCCTGCACTTTACTGCTCGATTTACTTCGTCTCCTGATCACAGATTAACCCTTTAGCTGCGATAAGCTTAGTTATTCTAGAAGATTGTCACTTTGGTGACTAATCTGCGGATACTGTATCACGTTTAATAGATCAATTTCGTAGCTAAACTAAATTATAATTAGAACGTAACTTTTCCAACTCTTTTTGAAATTTTAATAAGAATCCTTAATCGTCAATCTTAATAGACATCACGAGCACCCTTCCATTTCACTCTTAGCACGCCTTCTCTTAGCGAGGGGTGACGACGTCTAACAATAAAGTAAAGGTAATGGATGTTTTAACAACACCGAATTTCCTTAAAGTTCTGATCATTCGTTCTCCTGACTGTTACGTCTAATTTCTAAACGACCTCTCAGAATTCCCACTTTATAACGCGTTTTCAGGCTATTGACGATGAGAGAACGAAATTTCTAGATCCTCTAGGCCTATTTCCTTGTTCTGGGGCCAAATTATCTTTCTCTCTTCGAGTCAAGGGCCAATCTAAATGGGTTTTTGCGTGTGTTTTTATGTGACTCTGTGTTTCATACAACTTTGGCTAAATATTAAATAAAATTAGGAAATGAAACACGATACTAATCAGTACATAGAGGGTCGAATTTAAAGACTTCGCGGGGACGGATCGCGGGCCGCGAGTTGCCCATATGTGCTCTAGGCCAGTGGTTTCAAACTGGCGGCCCTCGAAGCAATTTCACACGGCCCGCGAATACATTTCAATTATGTATTTGTTGTAAATACGGTGCTTAAAAAAAAAATGTGACCAAAAAAAAGTCCGGCCCGTCAGATGCTTTCAGACCGTGCATTCGGCCCGCGTGCAATTTCAGTTTGATACCACTGCTCTAGGCTATAAACTTCAATTTCTCTCGTCAGGACATAGCTTAATCCTCTAAATACATTCCATTAATAAGATAAAAATCCTAAGCTCGAAAGTAGCTTCTTGTTACGCTCGTGTTATAAAGCGTTCCCTTAATACTACGAACACAGTGGATGTCCTAACACTTACGAACGACAGTACCCTGAGCTAAGTACGTGTTCTCCTAAAAACGAAGTAGATAAGAATGTGTGCAAGTAACTCGTTAGGCAAGGCAGATGATCAAGCCTGAACGTGTGGCAAGCTAAGTTCAAGTTGGTTTATCGGTTACCCGATTAACATGATCACTGTGCGATTACGTGACATAGTGGGACTTACGTGTCGCGCGGCTAACTTTCCCAAGGGGTGATACAGGGAGCCGAGTTATCGAGAACTTTCTCCTGGACCGTGTAATTCGCCCAAAAGTTTCTAACTCGTTTACGGATTTCGTCAAACGAAAGGCCGTCCCTCGTTTAATGTCCGGTTAATCCGCAGCGTGACAATTTTGCATTACCTGAACCCCGGCGACATCTGCTTTTCGTTTTACGCCTCGTGAAATAGAAGCCGCTGGAACGACTTGCTAATCGTGGCTGGCTATAAACGAATCTGAACGTGCGGTATGTAAAACGCTGCTTGAACTACGGAACGCGAACGCTCGTTAATTTTACGAGTGCTATTCGTTTATTGTCGTGCGGATATCGTGTATGAACGACGACCGGCCAGAAGTTGGAACTCATTCGTTTAGCAACTCCTCGGTTTTCGATGGTTCATGCCCTGAAATGAGTTTGCAATGGTACCTCCTTGCAGTTCGTGAAAATTAGTTTGGTATTCTGGCGAAGCATGTTTTTCCCTGACATTTCAGCCAGTACTGGAATTATTTTACTTGTTATTGTTAGTAACATTTATTTCAATTCCGATACATGAATCAGAAATTGAAAAATCATTTCTGTACTGTACGTCGTTTCTTTTTTTTTTTTACTTCACAATTGCACTTGTGCAATCTGTAGCTATGGTATCGTACCATTACCAAGATATGAGAATAGAAAAATGGCTAATGAATAAACGAATAAAATAAAATCCCAATGAATGTGATTATATTGCATTCACACTTTGTAAAGAAAAATCTGCCTATATGAAATTAAATCGCTTGGATATCCTCTGAAGAAAATAAGTAAAATACTTAGGACTGCGCTTAAACTGAAAACTCACCTAGACATTGTACATCAAATCCATAATAGAAAGTATACGGATAAAAAGAAGACGATGTACTGGCTAATTAAATTAGAGTCACTCCAAACAAAAATACTGGGAACAGTTGTTAATGCACCATGGTGTATCAGAAATGAAGACTAAGGAAGAAATAAATAGGTATACAAGAAAATATGAAGAAAAAATTGCAACACACCCAAACTTGCTAGCTGTAGAAGCATACGAAGCTCAAGTAAAAGGAAGACTAAAAAGGAAGCATCCCTCTAACCTAACCATATAATAACAATAACAGATAACTATCGTAAGATCTCTACGCTAGAAGAATGCTAGAAGAATTTACCAAATGTCCAGCTGGACAAACTGTAAAGTCTACGATAAAGAATATAAAAAAGAAAAAGCTATTACCAATATCATCTCATTAAAGTCTCATTAAATTCACGAACATTATGCACAAAGTATGTCAAACAAAAAGAGGTACTCCAGGGTTAAATATCCATTGGAACCGATATCGTTCACGGAAATCGTTTTCAGGCCACAGAAAAGGATATTCCTTTCTCTTCTCCCGATTCCGTGGAATATTTAAATAGGCCTTCTGACGTCTGTTCTGATTTCAAAGTGGCAGCTCTACGGTCTGTCTTTTTCTCGAATGAAAAATTTTCTTTCAAACGGGAGCACGTTCCAGTGGCCGGTCGATGGAGCAAGGGAAGGGAAATCTCACGGGACGTCAGCCAGGATTTTCCGGCTGTCCCTTCGTTTCGAAAGACCCCTTCGGCCCGTCACTTAATAATCTTTATCCTCTAATTCCATAGGATACGTAAAGTCGAGCGGTTAAGTCCTCTGGATTAGGCCATGACCGACGAACAGAAAGACGAGGGTTCAACGGCTCCCATCATCTGCGTCTCAATCGAGACGGAGAAGAAGAAGAAGAAGAAAAAGGAGGAAGGAGATGAGGAGGGAAAAAGATACGAAGGAAAAGGGTTACGTAAGCAGGCAGAAATATGAATGTACGTGGGAGTTCCAGGAGCGAAAATAGTTCGATTCCGGAGACTTCTTTTCGATATTGAGCTTCTAACGGCGATACATTCTCCAATATTGACACGAACGATTGCACCATATTACAATCGACGTGTTCCAATTTCTTCCTTTTTTCCTCAGCTATTGCTATGATCCGCCGCTGTATTATCTTCCACGTTCCATATTCCATCGAATTTTTCTACGTATAATATTAAACGTAGAAATACGAAATGACGTTTTTAGGAATCTGGAATTTGCTCTGATAGCTCCATTTTTCAACGTAACGCGATATAACTTGTCGAATGTATTGATTTTATTAACTTCGTTTGATGTTATCGTAGACAATTAACTAGAGCTACTGCTTCGTAAAAATTTCTGCGATATTATTAAACATTAACAGGATGATTCATTCGTAAGCTTTACGTTCTACTTTAAGGTACACAATAAAAATGGACTAATTCTTTTAGTTACAGTCCGTTTAATAGATGTATACTAACGTAATAATTTTCTATAACTTTTTAACGAAGCTTCAAACGACCTATGTTTATATAACATTTCTTTCTCACTTCTACCCAAAGAAGATACTGACAAAGTTTGACAAAGTTTGATCGAAAAAAATTGGGACACCCGGTATATGTCAGACATAATAAAATACAAGAACTGCGACAACCGCGCCCCAAAGTCTCGTTACAGCGGCACATTCCGAAATTTAACCGGCCGATTAAATTCAGGGTTGGAAATCAGCTTAATACCGGTGTCGTCGATCTCCTCCTTAATCCGTTTCCTGTTGCCGCCGCGTTTTCGAAGGATTCGACAATGTTCTTGCTTCTCCGCGTGGTACCCCTACCGGGGACCTTTAGCTTTAGGCCTCGTACGCAATATCCGCGCGACAGGTCTGTGCCCCGTCGGAATCGGCACGGCTAATAATTACCACCCTCGAGATTCTGTTGCTTCGTGGCACCCTTCGCACCCATTTCACGCATCACTAAGTTCACGCAGCGATGTCGAAGGCGGCCCAGCACCAGCCAGCTGAGTGCCTTCACTCGCACCCGTTCAGATATCTTGCCTGCGGGTCTAAAATCTTGCGGGGGGCGGCGAGTGCAATTCAGTGAAATTGAGGGGATGAAATCAGCTTTCACGTCACTCAGTCGTTACATTTTTCCCGTCATCCGTTTCTCGATGGATACACGCTCGATCGACGCCGATATTATTCGGGAAAATTAAGTGGAAAATACAACTGCTGGTAATCTTGTCTTTTTCTTTTTCTTCTCTCTTTTCTTTTTTATTCTTCATTTTTTACGTGTCACCCTTGAGAAGTCTGATGTTAGTTTTGGTATTAGTCTGTTTTCATTAAGAAAATTGGTAGTTCTGTTAATGAGTGTCCATTTACTGGACAGGTAACGACGTATTCTTTCGAAATGTTAATGTGTTGACTGTTCAGTGGGATTATAGTGAGATTTTCATGGTATCGTTAGGAATAAGAATTATTAATTGCGGAATAACACACAATTTACCCTCTATTGTCATATAATTGTTTAGATTGTGGAAAATTCTTTAATGGCATGAATTTCAAAATAAGGGAGTAACAAGAGGAATTGTTAAATAAAGAATGCTTCCAAAAGAATTTCAGTGTATTAATTTAAGAAAGAAGAAAGTGAATTGGGGAGAAATACTCTAACAATAAGTATAACAATGATTTATACTCTAACAATAAGTTCGACGTCTCTTGCTCTATTAAATACAAAATTACCAAAAATATATCTAAACATATTACAATTAAGCAATATATGTCACAGAATTTTTTTAGATTTTTCAATCGTAAATTGGACTTTTAACAAATCCTAACAGTTCGCTCTTTGCTATATTTCCTTCAAGAACTCTTCAACTGCAGGCCGTCCTAATTCACCTGTAATCGAGAATATCGAATCGCGGTCGTTCGCTTACCCCATTGTATCGACGTTCCGTCGTCACGGAGAGCGTTCAGGAAGTTCGAAAAAGTCGCGTGATCATATGAAATGTTCCACAAATTTGCGTAACATACTTTCAAGGCCGCGTGGCCGGTAATGCTCGTCAAGTTGTTTACACGGTGAAAAATTCACCTCGGCTGAGGCTCGTTTGCACAGCACTGAGCTGTGTGTATCGGCTGACGGAGTCGCGGGAATTATTTAAAACGTCGCTGGATACGCTTCCAATATCGACGGTTGATTTGTTATTAATCTCGACCAACATCGTTTCGTGTACCACGCGCGGTAAAGTAATTCGTATATATGGAGCAGTGAAGAGACGTTCGAACTGCCGAGTACCCTCGAATTAAACTATACACAGAATACGTACACAGACACGCGGATCTGGGCGCGAGTGTGTTGAGCTATAAAAGATCGTTTCAGCACCCCGCAGATTGGCTATTAAAACCTTCCATACGAAGTGCCTCAAGAGCGCGTTCACTCCTACGAAATCCCCTAACTTCACTGCCGACGAGAAGGGTTGTTTCCAATTTTCCTGAATTACGCCCGCCACGACGATGCGTATAGTTGATAAAATTCGTTTTCAATCCCTCTCCTCGTCGCGAATGGATGGCTTAATATCGTTGTTACTCTTGCGCGCGTTAAATAGCGTCATTTATGCTTCGCGTTGGCCGAAAGTTGCCCGGCTGAAATTTCGAAACGAGGCACTTCTCGTTCCCCGTGTGATCGAGCGCGACAAATTCGTCTGGCTTTAAGTGTAAGTATAACTATGTTTTTGTGACATTTCCGGTGGGAAATATGGGGAAGTTGTTTCGTTTGAAATTATAAAAGCGATGGAATAGAAAGAGCGTTGTTAATTCTGACATTGTTATTACGATTGTTGGTAACCCTTTGGTAGATAAAGTCTGCGTTATCGGTTGAAAAGGTGGATGAAGGATCTTCCAAAATTATGTAAAGAGTTGGCAAAAAAATTAAGAGGCTGACGAAAGGTGTTAGACATACAATATAATTATATTGGCTATATAGTATACAGGGAGTACCTATGAAAGAAAAGGATGCGATATCTGAAATCTCTGCATGGTATATAAAGTTTGCATAAAGATAATATTTCTGGATAAATAACGATATTGTTAAAAACCTTGTAAACAAATGAAACATCACACGCCTCTTTTCCAATGGCATCAAGTTAAATTTGAATAAAACTGACGTAATCATGACACAAACAAACGGAGAAACCTGTGTCGAACGCTTTCTAAAATATTATTGTATGTTTTATAATACGGAATCCATATTACCGAGCCAAACTCTAAATAATGAACATTATGAAAAAATTTAGATGCTCTAATAACAATGCCAAAAGTTGTATAATCTGTCTATTATGTAACGAATATGGCCATTAAAAAAACGGTTTTCTAAATAAAAAGGAAATGGTCTCTACTTGTTTTCGAAATATTTCAAAATAGATAAAGTAGTACAATTGTTTAGTGTAAGGTTAAAAAATTGAACGGAATGTTTGAATTAAATTTTTTGAAGATGTACTATTAACTATATGTAGAGGATTCGAAGTGATTTATATTTCATTAGAGATATTTAAAGATAAGAGGTTTCTTACTATGGAAAGACTGTGGAAGTTTCTAACGGGATTTCACTTATTTCCAAAGCTATTGTCCCATTTTTTCCAATGAATTTTACAGCGATACGAAAGTGTGATAAGCAACATGTGTTTCAGAATGAATCTCACGAGATATTGCTGTGAATAGTGACGATACATTACCTACTGTTTCTGCTTGTATAGTGATTCTTATCTGCCGCTCTATAGAGCAGTGCAGTGCAGACACCAGTATATTACGGTTGAAAATCACTGTACTCCGCTAAAAGCAGTGGCTAATTTATCGGCAACGTTTACGGCAATACGAGAGGTACACGTTGTTTAGCTTACTGATTTTATCGTGGAAAGTACTATGAATTCAGTGAAACCAAGTGATCGCAGTAAAACAGTAAATGTAGCCTTAAAAACCTCGACCCTTACTGATTAAAGAAATTCAATTTCGTTCTTTACTATTTCTTTTATCCTTTCAATCTGGTTCAATAATGTTTCCAATTTTTGCTGCGGCTACTTGAAGTACCTTTTGAAGGAAACCTCAAATTACCAAATTTGTCGCTTTTTTAGTTTTGAACGTTTCACTCATTTTTTAACAAATGTTTCTAATTAACAAATTCATCTTCTTTTTATTTGTACACTGCTTGAATTTTCGATTAACTTTTTAATAAATTTTTCTAATTAAGTAATCCATCTTTTACGATTTCGAAAAAGAAATATTTCACAAAATCCTGATTTCAATTTTCTCGAGTATTTATATATTGTACCTGTACATTGCTTGAATTTTCAACAATATTGCTCTTTCCTAAAATCCTTTTTTCCTAAATTTCCTAAATATCAAGACACAAATAAATACGGATCAATATAAACTATAAATCACAATTGTTACAATAGACAAGCATACAATTTCGCGTGATAAAATTCCACTAAAGAGACGTACACAAGACAAATTTAACTACAAATGAAATTAATTTTCCTCGCAATTTTTCCTTCTCTGGTAAATTAGAAAGAAACAAATGTTCCAATAAAGCAAGGAGGAAGCCGAACGAAAGATAAGCATCAAATAGAACGCGAAATGAAGTCAAATTAGATACTGAGAATATTTATTCCCGTCCTGTCCGCCATTAAGCAGCCCTCGATATTGTTCTCCTGGTTCGTTCACGTCTCGCGGACCTTCCCGGCGTAATTCAAAACAATCGGGCCAATTTCACGGTCGATTCCTCGGTGACCCTTGCATAGTTAATCGATACCCATCTTCCTGGGACATCTAATTGCGTTTTTGTACAGGCCTTGAGGACACAAGATGGAAAGAATAGAGTCTGGGGTATCTTGATGTTGGATATTCGATGAGAGAGGCAGCTTGATAAGATTGAGGCTCCTCATGAATACAATAATAGCACTATCCCCTTCGAGCAACTAGCCCCGACGTCGTGGCTTTTAATGAGGAATATCGTCAATGTAGACTACGTTTAATACGAACATGTATTTCCGTGCTTCTTTATTAATTTCCGAGGTAATAGAAAGCGAGCAGCCAGTTTCGATAGAACGGTTCGTCGTCGATTTATTGATTCGCCGACTCCGATGCTGTGGCTCTTTATTAACGAGCTGGAATTATGTTAAAAAGAACTGGAAGAAAGAGTGACGAGAGAACGAACTTAGAAGCTGTTTGAAATATTGCAAAGTTATCGTGGGTTAAATAAAGTCATCGTATGAAAGATTATATCTATTTAGTAGAGAATTGTATTAAGTTTAGTTCGACTTGTGAAACTTGAGTGCGTTACATTGAAGAGATATATTGAAATAAGTCCGTAATATAGGTTGTAATTATTATCATAACAGCGATCAATTGTTGTATTTTTCTTTTAGTTCCTTAAAAATCATTTCAATAAATTTTCAGCAGTATTAATAGAGATTCGTTAACATTACCAGGTATACTATTTTATTAGTTGGTTAAATACACGCAGTTAAAAAAGTGTCTGTATACCTAATTAGAATTTATTTTGAGGTTGTATAATTTTAATGGAGAAAATAGTGAATAAATTATATTTACGTTATTTTATTTAGAAACGTTAAAATAAATATAAATATAAATAGTTATTTGCCATTATGGGAAGAATATTTTGAGCAACGTCTTTTCTACTTGCTTGTAAACAAGAAACGAACTTGTATTTACCTTTAGAGCTTTTCTTGTAAACAGTTTGCACTGAAATTTTTTCATCCCCTTTTTCCTTAGTTCACTTGTTACCAATTGAATGTAAACCATTTCTTTTATACTAGTAGTAATCGTCACGTTTCTAAATAAAATAACGTAAATATTATTTATTTACTATCTTTCCTGTTCAAATTATACGACGTTAAATAAATTTTAACGAAGTGTACTAACATTTAAGAATAATTATTTCTTTCATTTTGCAACAAATCAAAATTATGGTTTATCCGTATTTTGTATTTAACTGTATTATCGATCGATATTTTACAAGAAAAATGAACAAAGAATGTAATAATTTTTAATATACTATTTAAACAAATGGACTTTTTGCAAATCTGTTTACACAGCCACATTCTTCTTTCAGAAGTACAAACTTCATCAATTTACACCATTCCTCTATCTCTAATAACTTTCGAGATATTGAACTATTATGTTTACTACCCCCTGACTTTCAGAGCGATTTTCACCCTTTCAGTGTGGATGCTTGCCGATAAAAATAACACAGGTCGAATATTTTTTTTCAAATCTATCTCACACCAAAATTTCATCGAAATTAGTAATTATCACTTGTGGATATTCTCTTCTGACTGTAAATGTAACTTTAAAGTACAGAAAAGAAGAACGAAGGAGAGAATTATCTGCTTTCAATTTAAATAAAACTGACTTCTAGACGACACTTCAGTTGTGACTTATCTCTCCAGGCAAATCATAAACCGAGTACCACGCACAAAGACTATACAACACCCCAGACAGTTATAACAGCCCCGTCCACGCAGAACGTTTCGATTCGGAAAAGCGGAAAGAAGAAGGGGCCACGTGTGCACGCAAGCTCCCGTGATCTCGAAGCCAGCCTTCCGCGAATAGCCCATTAAAACGTACCGCCTAACTTGGAATCAAGTAATCGCTGTTTGCATATTAATTGTTCATTATGACTCCGTAGCCTCCGGTGGAGAAACGCAGACGAGGGACTCTTGCTTGACTACCAAGACGAAACTTCGTTGACTACCTCGAACAGAGGAAAGGACGTTCGAAACGGTTCTCTCTGACGTCCAAGTCAGCCCAAAGTCACCGTTAAGCCTGACGATCGTTTTCTAGATAGGGGGGAAAGATGGAGAAGGGGGGAAAAAAATCTACAAGCGTCCTGGGAGTGATGTATGCAGATTTTTTCGTTCACGCTCCCCCTCGACACGACCGAAACAAACACGCGACGAAACGGCAGGCTCGATTATCCATTGTCATTCTCGTTCCACTTTTCCTCTCGTCTCCAAGAAGAACCGTACCTACCTACGACGAAAGATAGAGAATGGAACAGAAAAGACCAGAGGAGAATTCATACCTCATATAACATTCATTCGCTACCCGTTGGGAACGCTTCAGAGCGACATACTGTTGGCTTCCTGGCTAAAATTCACAGAGAAAAAAATTCTTCAGTCTCTCGGTGGTACCGACCAGCTTGGTGGTAACGGTGAAACATGGAGCAGGAAGTAGAAGTGAAATGTATCTAAAATATCAGGTCTACAGAAAAGTCCTGTCGCTACTTTTCGCTTACTGCTATTATACAGATCATCTTGAAGGTTTTTGAGGCTTTAAACCGTTCACTTTGAAGAAACATACCACTGAAATTAAACATTTTTTATTTAATATCATTTCCATAATGTTCGATATTCTTTTGTCAGTGTATTACAAGAGCATTAATTCCGCGTATATAAAAATCCGAATCTCTAAAAGAAAGACAAATGAATCTTCCTGGTTCAAACTTTGTTCACACCCAAATTGCATATTTCACTTTCTCCGCTCAATTAACAACTTCCTTACGCAAAAACGATTCAGGAAATTATTTCATTTCCAATAATGTTGTGGAAATTATTTTAAATAAAAATGTTCAATTTTAATGCAGTTATGTTTTTTCAAAATGACCAGCTTAAAACCGCGGGAACTTTCAGGATAAACTGATAATTAACAGGAGACTCTTGAAATTACGCACGATTTTTTCGGATTAATTACAGAAATTCTGAAATTCGTATTTTTTTCACGATACAGCAAGCTGTGAATAAAATATCCTTACCACATCCTACAATATTAAATATCATAGATCGTAATGTAACAGTTTCGCGCAGCGAATATAGGAATGTGTAAGATAACGATAAATATAGATTTAAAAATTTTCTTCTTTAATTATCCTACATGGGCCCCCTTTTTCGTTCCGCCAGCGTTACATTCTTTGTTTCCGTTATCCAGCAACGATGTTTCGCCGCATAGGCGCGAGCGTGAAATTTTATGGTGTGATAAAGCAGCGCGCTAATTAAAAAATTCTCCCTCTCTATAAATTTCTTATCTTACGCTCGATTTGCTATCTCGCGACGTAAATTGGATTATTACGGCCGCGGTAAGAAGTACGAGTCTAGTTTTCTGTCGGCGAGGTGCCGGAATAATGCTTTCATTAATAATTTAAGACAACAAACGACAAAGTGCAGAGGAAAGGTGAGAGAGAGAGAGAGAGAGAGAGGGAGAAATGGAATCTGTAAGTCGAGGAAGATATTAAAGGAGTACAATGAAATAGAGGCGACTACGGACGACCAATCGTTCTCGGAACTTCTCCGCTGTAATTTACATTTCAGAATTTCTATTTTACGAACTGAAGCAAAACTTTCGTAGGGTGTTTCTAAAATGAGATGTTCAACTTTCCTGTCGTGTTCGAGTGATTCTAATAATGGGAAAGTATGGCATGAACGTGGACTGGGAATTTAAGTGATTTCTATGGTTATTTTATGATTGTAGACTTTCAAAATTCTTCCATTAAGGGGATATTCTGGATTTTGAGGTCAAACAAATCCATATTTTTTCACTCTTTGTAGCCTGGAAAATGTGTCTGTCGAACGATTTTTCGAAATTGGATTAAGCGTCAGAGCTGTGAGGGTTGAATGGCTCGAGATCATGTCCAACGCAAAGGTGCGAGGAGTGGAGTAATGTTTATGACATTTTACGTTTTTTGTTGTCCCCTTGTTCTGGACTCTTAAGCCTTTAAAATTAAGTCTGTAAATTTATATTTACATGGTTTTTGTTATGACAGCAAGATAGACAGAAACATTTTAGTAACAAAAATATCATTAGTACCTTTAATACCAAAAATCAGCATTTGCAATTTTTTATTACTACTTTTAGGACAAATATTTTACTTGATTCTCATCGTGTTTTTGCTGTCTTTTTCAGGTATGTGTAGCACGATAATTCACCCGTATCAACCATTCGCGCTAAATGAGGAGTAAGTAATTTACTATTGTAATTATTTATTTCAATTACCCAGAAAATGTAGAATTAATCAGTCAATATTTGACTTTTTTTAATAAGCATGTAAACAATCAGTTATTTCCAATAGAAATTCCCTCATATTGCTACAACCCTTACACAATTTTCATCAATTTCAAAATGCCACACTAAAAGTAATACTTCTCATACAATGTTTTTAGAACCAACGTATAATTAAATTTTCGTTTTACAATATTTTAGTGCCTACGTACATCTTTCAGATGCAAAGCAGTACAAAATTTCACATAATTCGTACTTAATAATCCTCGATCTTCTAAATCGAAGTAAACTCGAACATAAACTCAAACTTTATTATAAACACAACTAACCTCGATAAATATCTCGAGCATAACATCCCCGCCACTAATCTGACACAGTATGGTAATGGGAAAATTAAAATTTTCTAATCAATTTCATACCTTCACCTTTTATAACTCCATGTGATTTGAAAATTACAAATCCGTTTATTTATATTTCATACTTTTCCTTTTATTCGTTTATTGCTATACTACTGTATTTTTGTATCATTACCAGTCAATTTTTTTATAATAATTATTAATTCTAAGGGTTGGAAATGTAAACGTGTGTTATTTATGTTCGAAGCGTTCCTCAGTGGTCTGAAAATCATCTGAAAATTTTATATAGCTTCTTTAAACATTATAAATAAGATTCCGCTATCCAAGAACTTTTTTTAGGAAGAGGAATTAAAGTTAGTACCTTTGGAAGTAGCCCAGATAATAGGTACGGAGTAAGAGTTAACACCAGAAGCAACAGCCGGATCAAAATGACCTATTAACAACTTTCCAAAGAAAGCTAAATTTTTGCTACTGATAAGCACTATCATTTGCAACTTTCCTGCTTCATTTTCCGCATATTTACTTCCATTTGCATCGACACGAAACAAATCTTTCAATCACGTTTCAAGTTACACAAAGATTACGGATCATTTTCACTCGGTCTCTTGTGTCAGACTTGCAAAATTCTAATCAACCGTAACATCTTCTCTCGGAAACGAAGAAAAGTCAAAATTACAGAGGGTTAAAAAATCATCTAGCAATTTGTCGCGAAAACCTCAGCCAAAGCATTCCTCTCCCTCATTACTTCACCCGTCGCAATCTCTTCCACCCCTGGCACCTGCTAACTGTTCCTCGTGCGCGCATCACGACGCGGCATTCAGTGACGAAGATAAAAATCGCGTTGGTACGTTTCGAATAACTCGAGCGTAGAATAAGTAAAATCGTCGAAAGGCAGGAGAACACGGCGATGGCGGTGGTGGTGGTGACGGTTACTTCACAGAGAGTGTACGTGGAGAACATTTTGATCCTGTAGATCGAAAGCGCCGGAAGCGTGTGCAGCTGCGGGCCGATCTGAAAAAAGTTTGCGCTTTACAAGGCCCGCGCCTTGGGCGCCTTGATTCGCGCTCACGCGACGCGATACCGAAAATGTGACTGCGTTGAATCGAGCTGTCTCGCGCGTACAAACCCACCCTCGCCTCTTTCGTCCCTTTTCCCGTGAATTTCGAAGCGAGGCGACGCATCGAAGCACGGGGCCACGACGTAGCTGAAATATATGCGCGCCGCCGGAGCGCGGTAATATCAGATCTATTTTACGAGCACGGGAACGCGAAGGCCCCGAAGCTCGCCACCCTACCCCCTCGATGATTCACCGTAACTTTTAGCTCCCATAACCGATGCCATTGTGCACGTTCCCGGCGAATTTTTATTCGCGCGGATAGTTGTGATCCACGGCTGTTCTCTCCTTCCACTCGTGTTCTCTTTGTTTCGTGCGTCGTTCGACGCCGTCGTGCCTCTTTGGTTTTTCGCTAGTTTCCTGCTTTACGAGCTGCGGCGACGAAATAAACAAAAGCGTTCTCGCGGGGGGGGAAAGCTTGCCGATTTTGCCGCTTTGATTTCGTTTCGAAGCGTTGAAGAATTCGTTGAAGGTGAGCGAGGAGAAGTATTAGGGGTTGTAAATATTTTCGACGTGAACTGGGTTTCGAATTGTAATAGGTTGGGAAAGGTTGCTGCTTCTCTTGCGATTTGATGCGTTCAGTCGCGGACGACGATTGTTAATTCCAGTTCTAGGGGTTTATAGCCTACTCGTGCGGTATACTTAGGTGTGAGCCTATAGTAGCCGCAGATGGCGGGTGCTAAAATTTTCTCACCACCGAGGAATACGGACCAAGTCGAACCAGCTATCGGGATCACCTTCTATCGGGATCACTAGCCTAAGAATTCAGACACAGACCTGACCATCCCAGACTGTAAGAAGTTTTGAAGACATTGAAGACACCTCTTTTAACATCTCAGCGGTTTTCGGACCGAGGCAACACACCAAATATTATTGTTAACTCCCTCGTTACAGGGTACTGTATAGAATCCATAGCCACGGTTAGGTGAATGGCCATGACTTGTCAGAAATTAAACCTGACCCTTGGACAGAGTTAATTACGGACACCTCATGTGTAGGGTTCCTTCTGTTTGAAATTTAATCAGAATTGTAATATATTATACTTCATCGACACCGTGGATATGTGCATTAACAGTGCTGACGTCATAATTCAAGGATTCAAGGAACGTAGAAGTCTAAATAGATGGCTTGAAGTATTGTAGAAGTTAAAGTTAGGTGTCTAGCTAAGTTCGATTAGAATCGATTGGAAACACCAACTTCCAAATTCTAGAAGTTCAAGGAATTCTAATATGAAACTCGCAAATGTACACTAGTCTTCATAAATACAAGGTTTATATATTGCATAAATATTGAATGCATTCGCGAAATTCTGGATATTTCTAATGAGACAAAGTAGCTCTAGGATTGATATCTTTCAACATTAATAGATCGTACTTATTAATTTAATCAAATATTAATTAAAATTATCAAATTTTAAACAATCCGAGTACGCGCAAAACACGAAAAGCTTCTATACTTTTCAAAAATGTGCTCAACATCCTAACGAGTCTAAAAATATTCTAATAGCACGAACTATTACCGAATACTTGAGAGACCAGACTAAAGAATTCTCCAAATCTCTGCATATTCATGAAACTTAAATGCTGCTAAAAAATTCTAAGCTGTCCGACAAGTTTTAGAAATTCCAGTAGCCGAAATAGCCGCCGAATAATTTAACCCCGCAAGTTTGCAAAATCCCGACATATGCAAAATACACGTCCGTCGAATGCCCTTAAGAAATTGTAAACGTTCCGGCAGGTTGAAGTAATTCCACTGTGAAGCAATTCACAGTGTGACCGTTCATCCGAGTAGTAAACTCTGATTCTTTCCTTCGAGACTTTACCTCTTTCGCCTACGTTTGCCGAAACTGGGTTGCGGATTATTAAGATGCGAGCTCTCACGACGGTCGGAATTTTTTAGGGTGATTTTTCTCCTTTTCTCACCCCGCGGATACGTACGCTCCGGCGTGATGAAAAAAATTTTGCGGGGATAGTGGCCGATGTAGCACCCCCGCGGCGGAATATAAATTACGCAATTTGTATAAAGAGCGGAAACTACTCTTGCTTCGCTCGGAACTCCGTTCTCGTACAGGGTGTCCCAAAACACGCGGCAGCTTCGCGTTAAGAAAAATGACTTTTCCGCGAAACGGCGGGATAAAATTCGAAATTAAATTTCACAATATTTCAAGTTTCCAAAGGAATTAGTTGCACGTGAAATTGATTGAAGTTTATTTTGCAGTCTGTTTGATACGAACGAATACAATGTTCTTTTTTTCCATGGAAGGTAATTTGAAAATAATACAACAGAAATAATGAAAAAGTTTTGTAACAAAAGTGAAAGAATCATTGAAATGTTTGGAAGCTGGAAAATGGGGAAAAATGTATACGTGCACCGTTTTGTAAACGTTTTAGTTAGCACAGGTTGTAGCGAATATCCGAATTTGTTTAAACAATACTAGCCCGTACGATTTGTAATTCAATTCTATTTACAACCTGCATAAAATATCCATAAACATTTTGCTTTTTTTAGATCAACATTCGATACTCGTTTGTTCTATACGCGTTAAAAATCGCTTTTTTCCAGGGAAATATTTTATTTCACGAATTCCACGATTTTTTGGTTCGTAACGAATCATTTTTTCGCGTAAAATAGACCGATGCAGTTTGAGCCAGCCTGTAAGAATATAAAGAGATGCGCGGCGTAAATGCTTTTATCCTCGGCAACGTCCGCGCGATCAATTCGAAGTCTGGATCGCGAAACGCATAAAAGGAATTGAAGAAGGAAGAATCACGAGGAATAAACAGGTGAGAGAGAGAGAGAGAAATGAAGAAGAAAAAGAAAGGTGGCGCACAGTTTTACAGGGAGAGAAATATATAAAGTGTAAACGTTTTAAGAAGAGAAGGCTAGAGTTGTGAAACGAAGGAACCAAGTTTCTTTGTTCATTTACAATTCAATTACCCTTGTAACATCGATCAGAACGCAGAAGCGAACAATTCTCACGACCTTGCACGGTTATGAAATATTTAACCTTAAAATATTATGCGGGATAACAGAGCGTTACCTGCTTTGCTTTATTTACGCAAAGTCTAAAATATCGGATAACGCGATGAAAGCATCGCGCGCGCATTCGAATAAAACGAAAATCAAATAAAACGTCTGGAAATGAGCGACGAGCATCGGCTACCGGTAACCATGTTCGATATTCGTTCGGAAATTTCGCGATGTATTAAACAACGATTACAGTGTTTCGTATAATTAAATATTAAGTCGTGATTTATTATTTGTTTGCAAGCTTTCCCGGACGAAACTGTCTGTCTCTCTGATGATACAATATTTCTTTGTACTTGTTCTTAAGCGATTAAACGAAGGAATAGAAATACTGTCATTTTTTAATGTTTTATTTTTGTCGTAAAAAAAGAAAATGCAATATCTGTCGTATCTTTTCGAAAATAAATAGTTCGTCTATTCTTCTGTTGAACGTATTAACAAAATTTAGTTTTCTACGTGAAAAGAAACATTTATAAATTCGAATACATCCATTTTGCAATATTCATTCTTGATTAGAAACCCTTTCACTCGACGAATAACGAAATCATGAATTATTACGCTTCCATAATAAAAATTCTTCATTTAATCGTTACTTAATAATATAATATTTCTTTAGACTTAAGAATAAAAATATACAAATTCTTCAGTATTTTATTTTTCTCGCGAAGACAATGTGACATTGAACTGATGCCAAGAAACATTTATTAATTTTAATATTAAACGTTAATTTTACAATATTCACTCTTGATTAGAAACCCTTCCACTCGACAAAAATCACAATCATGAATGATTATACTTTCGTAATGAAACTACTTCGTTTCATCATTACTCGAACTCGCGCGTGCATTCGTAATGCACCGGCCGATTTGTTTTCATATAACACCCTTCCGCGTGGTTTCAGACAGTATTCAAGTACATCGAGCCCACCACGCCGGAATGTCATATTAATCAATTAGCCAAACGATGGGCGTGCAAAGGATACTGAATGGTTCAGTCCATAATGCAAGTGGAACCCTGGAAACCCAGTGGACCCAGCCCCGTATAGAAGTCGCTCAGAGGCTAGCCTAGAACGTAATAGACGGGGTGTATGCAAATTAGTCGACCTGGCTAACGCAAAAGGGTTAATACTTGACACAACGAAACTGGAACGATGGGTACTAAAATGACCGCGTTTAACTCGATGCCAGAGTAAACCTTGCCGCCGGTGGCTCGATATCCCTCTAATACTCTCGAACGGGTAACTAAAGTAATTTACGGTGACAGTTAGCGAAACAGTATGTTCTCCTTTATCCACGTGCATTTGTTCGTCATAATTCCAGAAGAAAAACGAAGAAAAAAGAAACGAGCGTGAATGTGTTTCTTGTAATTTCCAGCAAGCGCAGATTTTAGAAGCGTAATTCTGCAGAAGAGGCAAGAGGCTGTTTATCCGCAAGAACTGACGTCATGTATAACTTCGGCTCGCAGTATAAGAGCCTGGCGACGTCGACACTTTTGAGGTAAAATGAAGTTAGTACTTGTTTTAATAACATGCTCAGCGAGGGTGTGGATTTTCCACCGTATACTAAAGCACCGACGTGGAAACGTTGAAGGGTGGACGCATTGTTTAATTAAAACATTAACCCTTACGTTTCTTTTCTACGTGTGTTGTGCATGTGTGTTGGTGCACATCTGTGCAATCGTGCCAGTAGAATTTTGTGAAATTGTTTAACGAATACAAATTCACCGGGCTGTCATTTGAATACGTTACAGCGATGAACAAATTACAGGCGTCCCATTGAACGGCCTCTGTTACCATTTAATTTAATACCATTGTATTCTGCCACTAATTAGTTCCATTGTACCGGCTGACATATTGACAGGCAATTTTTCATTCGATTCATTATTCTGCTGACAATATTTTCATTTATTTTTTCCGTCTTCTCATCTCTCTCTCTCTCTCACTCTCGTTTTATTTCGCGGACAATTGAAAAACACACATTCAGTTACCAAATACGCCGATTGAACATTGCTATTGCTCTCGATAAATTGGCGCGGTGGCTCGAAAAATAAATTAACGTTTCGTCTGTGGATCGATTTAAAAAAAAGTAGCAGCCACAGATCATTACGTCGCACAGTGGTTCAAACTTCCCATATTGAGGAAAAAATATGATAGTATCAATATGACAGCTTCAATTTACGTCAAAATTGGTATTCCGGTGTTTTTGAGGTCGCTGATTCTAAATCTTAAATAAAAATATCTAAAAACAAAATAGCTGATCGAAAATGAAGTAATAATTCGTGTTAAAAGGCGAAAAATTAAGAAATCGATTTTTTTCCTCGTTTGAACCACTGTGCGTCGTGAAGAAAAGCTGCTACCCTATCCCGATCAGTTCACGTTTCGAAAACAGTTTCTTCGAGGATTCTCGTTTCACGTTGGCCATGGAAAAACATCCACGGTACGATCTCATAGCTGGTAATTAACGGATGGTCGATTCTTTCTAAATCGAACGATCGTTAACGATGGTATCCAACAGAGACTAGAAATTCGCGCTCGCGAATTGAGCCGTCCATAGCTCGTTACCGATCAATCGATACACGAGGATCCGGATTTATGAAACAATGAAAAAACAACGTCATCAATCACCCTTCTTCTTTTGCCCGCTGCTGCGCCGCGCCGCCACGCGAAACTGTCGGTGAAAAATGACCTACCGGCAATTATAACCAGCCTGGCAAACAAAGAGATAGAGAAACGATTAAACGAAGCAACCGGGCCAAATTTAGTTCGTTGAAAATGGAGACAACGAGAGGATTGAATAAAACTTAATCGTCCGTCATTTTTGTCTCGTAAGTTTGTTACCGTTCATTTCGTTTGGTTTCGCTGAAATCCTAGCGAATCAGCGCAAAGCGATTTGTTGATCCTTCGTGAAATTGAAAAGAAGACACTAAAAATTAATGAATTCTACTATGAAACTTCAAATTTATAAAATTCATATAAAAAGTTACACACTGTTGTACCTATTCCGTAAAAATTCAATTAAATTAGGTTGAAAGTCGACAGTAAGGTGAAACTATTTCAAACAAAAAAACTAAATATTCGAAACATGCAACAAAGCATTGAATTTTACGCGAATACATTACACTTATGAAACTTCCAATTTCCAAAGTTCGTTTGAAAAATTGCACTCTGCTCCGTAAGAATTTCTCACTGACGAGAGATCCATACATAGAAAGTAGCGTTGCAGCGTCTATCTATTGAATAGCAAAATTTTTGCCCGGCCAATGTGATACAAGAAATTAATGGCAGCGAAATTGCTTGGACGTTTTGTCATAGAACCGGTACGTCTCGGTTTTCGCGACCGGTAACCGTAAACATAGTGCAATCGGTTCAAAGCGAAAACGGACAAAATCGAAGCATTCAATTTTCGCAAAGCACCCTCTGTGAGTCGTCAAAGCCGTATCCTCTTACGGTAACAATGGAAGATCATTCGATGCCTCTGAGAGAGAGAAGTAACAATGATATTGTAATAGAATGACGTGAATCAATGGGAACTCACAAGTTCCGCTCACCCCTCGAGCGACTGTGAGTTAGCCGATGAAATAGGATTTTCAACGCGAACGAGACCCGGAAACAGGAGCAATAAAAATATTTGCTATTTCAATCGGCGGTCCGTCGTTTTTCATCGATACGAATTGCAACTGCGATACGATTTCCACGGACTCCTGCGGTTCCAAAAGTCAGACGCGTCCTCGTTGTTATTTATGAACATCTTTTTTCTTTTTTAAATATCCCCCGTCGCGATTTATTTGTAAGACTTTTGCCAGAAAATTGTTACTGGCTTCGTCCTGTTCCCAATTCTGTTACGATATTCCATTTATTTCACGTACCTACACCTTTCAGCTATGCATATGGATGCATCTGGAGTAGCTTATTTTCAAATGAAATGTTAGGTTTCGATATTTTTTGTCATTCGAAATTACGAACGTTAATACGACCGATTGAAAAGCTGAATAAAAAGTATATAGTACTTTTTGCGGTATCTAATAATGAATTAGTACAAATTTTAACTAATTACCTCTGAAAAATGAGGAATAAGTAATTTATTGTCTTTTAAACACTGGTAACTTGCATGACGGGTTAACTCGTTTGCTTTGCTTAATAGGCTAATGAATATGTCACACGTGTACAGAGTGGACCACGTAAAACAGACCACCTTATTATCGTTTCTATCTATGGTGGTACGAGAAAATTTTTGTACGTAATTTAAATGATTTCATAGGATGGAAGAAAATTGTTTTTTTTTTGTGCATTTAAACTTGACTAATAATCTGACGTTAAAACGACGTTGGATTCTAAAATTTTAAATCAAATGTTAAACTTCCTTTCATTTTTAACCATTTCTTCCATCAAGAAAATTCTTCTTCCACCTTATTCACCCTATGAATACCACTCGTATACTTTCTCGTACCACTACATAGGTATAACTAAAGAAGAAATTAAATGGCCCACCTTGTACGTACATTTACACTTCCAAATTCCCAATACGTTCTGGAATATTTCAAATTAACTTTCGATAATGTTTAAATACATGCGTTTTTTTGTTCGACCGTATGTCATGTTATCAATCCTCTCCGGAAAGGAAAAGGGAAGAAAGAATGTAAAGCCCGTTGCTTAATTAATTAAAGCTCTCGCGTCTCGCCACTTCAATCGCGTTTTTTTCAAAATCCACCAAAGACAGATATTCAACGAAGCGGTGTGTTTAACCAGCACGACGCAGCGAGCGAATCCTCGATGGAATATTTTTTCCTTTTTTCTCTTTTTTTTTTTTATTCCAAGCCCCGCAATTCACTTTCTTCTGATATTTTCGTTCGACGGTAACGCGGCGCGCATCTAGCGACTGCATAGAGAGAGAGTGAGACTCGTGGCCATCGATGAATTCCAGTTACGGGAGCGCGTATTTCGCGGCCATATCAATACATTTTCATACGAGTGCAATTCGTCGACGCCCGATTCAATTTAATGACCTATGAATTACGCTACTTCAGCCTGTCTCTCTATCCCTTTTTTCCCCTCTGGCACACACACCACCCGCTCGTCGCAGCACTTTGAATAAGGAAAGTTTGCTTTGAGCTGAATACCGGGGTCTCCTAGCCCCGTCCATGCTGGATTGATCAGAAACCCATCTACGATATGACTTCGGGGAACTTCTGGCGTGAAGCTTTTTCACGTGCACGCGGTGCATTGATATCAGCATGAATTCACGAAATGCAACCCCAGCTAACGATCGGTTTATACACACGCCGATAGATCGATACCCGGAGTGACGAGTTTTCCATTGGAGGCCATTTGAATAAGGAGGGTTCGCGTTTTTTTTTCTTCTCTCTTCTCTCTTTTTTTTTCGTTCAATTCTACTTGACCCGTGTGGACGGCGCGAGAGAGCGCCTGTCGCTAGATCATTTGATCGTTCACATCGATGCACCCTGTCCTTCTTCCACCTCGGCTCTTTGCCTATTCCGAGGCTTGGCGCATTTGTACTTGGGGCCGCGTATATACGTGTGCAGACACGTGTGCGTGAAGTGCGAGTGTGTAATAGCTGCGCAATCGACTCTCTCGTCAATAAACGAACTTGCCTCTATTTACTTGTTACTTCATCATTGGAATCCGTATTCCTCTCCCCGTGTTCGCAATCTAGCTAGCAACCCGCTGATTTACACGGCTGCGCGAAAAATCCAACGTAGAGATAAATCTGGTTCGGTAGAACCGGACGGAATCTCTCAATGACGTTCTTTCATGGTATTAAGGCTGCCTACACGTTGATCGATAACGTCATGAACGACAACTCCGCGATTGACGATTCGAGTCGATGTAACGCCGCATGGCTTGCTCGCATGTCTTTCTTCGGTGTAAACTCGGTTTTATGATATGCGATCGATCAGCGCCCGTGCTTGGAAAACCACCTGCTAGAATAACTATGATGCTCGGAATAATAAGCACCGGTTGAGAACTGTTATGATATCGATTCTCGAAACTGGTTTAGAAAACTGGTGTTTTCTATAATTATTATAAAAAACCGAGATTTGTGAATTTATCGGTTTTATATTTTCAAGGAGCTTTATTAATTATTAACTACTTGAAAAATTTATTTTTACGAATTATTTCTAGGAATTTTGGTTATCTATAATTTTGTTACAGATATGATATTTTGTTTGATATGAAGATCAAATAAATTTTAATATTGCTCTTCTTTCTACCTACTGTCCTAATACTTACGAACAGTATTTTAATTATCAAATTCGACGCCATAATTATTTTTCTAAATACCTACCATTTATCCATATACCCATCTTTTTCCATATCCTCCGTTACAAAATAGAAATGACACCGTGAAAAATCAAAATACACCATTTCACCATTCTGATAATTAATCCCATCATCCATGATGTTCATTTTCAAAAGATATTATTACTCTTTCATTCATACCGACAGACTGTACAGAAATTTGAAACATCAAACAATCCTACACATCTCCCTGCAAACATTCATCCGGACTTCAAAGACCGACTACAAAAGTTCGCCTACAATCGACACCACGCGATAATACTTTCCAAGTACTCTCCCGGTAATTCATACAAAATCTGCATTATCCGAAACAACGCTCCGCCGAGGCAAAGACCGTAGCCGGGCTGTAGCAGCAGCGGGTGAATTCAAACGAAGGAAGGAGCGCATCGGTTCCCTTTCAGTCCCCACCGGTTCTCACCGCGTTGCCGTAGCTTTTTTCATCCACTCGGCTGTTTTACATGCATATTCGTGACCAAGGCGAGGGGTAGAAATTCAATGGAGCATTTAATGGCTACTCAGTCAGTGCTTGACTTTGGCAGTCGCGGTACAAACAGGGAGGCCAGTCAGGCTTTTCGCGAGTTTGGCTGATTGCGTCCCGGGCTGAATGTCGATGGCGCGCGCGGTCTCTCGGTACAGAGTTCGGTATATACCCGGTCGTCATGTTCGTTGGTGCAGGGAGCGCGTGCGCGCGTGTACACCTCACGTACCAACCTGGTGCAGTGGCTTTACGTTTGGATCGCAAAGGATTTTATCGTTATGAATTTAATTTTCGTACAAACAGCCCCTTTCCACCGTCCACCGCCTGCTCGCCCATCCCATCCAGCCTCCACTCGACGAACCGAGCGTTACGTGCCGATGCAGACGTGCTGCACAGAGTACTTAGAGGCGAGGGGAGGGTAGCGCACGCTCGAGTGCCGTACTGTGTCCCGGCTGGTTACCCGTAATCCAATAAAACTGGGAGACGCAAACGAAATTTAATATCCAACACCATCAAAAGTCGTTGGAATTGTTTCGAGCTAGTTGTAACTCTTGTCGGTGTACTCGACTTTCCGCGTCGTGTCGACCGCGCGCGTTTCCATTCATTCGAAACGACGTCGAACGAGCGGAGACGTCACCGCAGCTGGCCGGATAGGCTGGAATCGAGTCACGGGTAAAACCGGTGTGGGATAGGTGGATTGGTGGGGTTGGGGGGTGAAAAAGTTGCGATATTCCACGAGCTATTGCGATTTTATTTACGTGTACGAGCGTGAATTCCGTGTACGTTGGACGAATACGTTGAACGACAGCATGCTACCCATCCGTGTATATGTATCGGACAAATTGCACGCTGTGATACGTGCAGCTGTAGATTATGAGAGACGTTATTCGCTCCGCTCGTTCGCTGGATTGTTAGAAACGTTATTCATTGGAGTAATGAGATGTGGTTGCTGGAAGTATCGTTTAGTGGAGTGTCGGGGTTTATTCGCGCTAGTGTTTCGCGCATTTGGAAGCGGAATGGTTTGGCTCGCGATCGAGGGGAAAATGTTCCGTTGGAACTTTTCAAACGGTTTTTGTAATAGTTTTAATTGATTGAAAATGTATTAAAATTGTCTGCAATTATATCAACCATTCCACCACTCTGACCTTCTGTCTCCTAGTATCAACTTTGTTCTGTCCACATATAGGCAGTCTTCCATTAGATGATTTATCGATCCTATCTCTAATTCGCATATTTTGCCCAAGTTATCCTTGTCTCATACTCTAATAATTGCTTCCTTCTTCTACATTTTTAGTTTCCTCTTATACCGCTACTTTTTAAATACCTTAGTGTCTTTGTATAATTTCTCGTAGGTAAACTTCTTTATCCTATTATATTGTACCTGCATCTGGTTGTTCCTACCTCTTTCTCTCGCTATTTTTATTACATCCATATTGTCTATTGTATAATATCTTTCGATTAAAATGTCCTCCACTTCTAATTCATCACTACACGTGTAACTTCCTTTTTCCAATGCATTTTTCGAAATAATTAAATTTACCTCATTCTAGTGCTACTTAAATTTTATTTACGGCAGACAGTAAAAAATGGGAATTTGTATTAAACTTAGGGGCACGTATTTCGTAAGGGTGTTTTAAGGTATAACACGTATCTCCGCATTACCAAGTAAATCCCACCGAAGTACTTACCCTATGGTAATCTGCTGGACCACCAGTTTATCCTCTGCGGTGTAGACGCATTCGTACTTATAGTTATTAATTAGTTGAACGTATCCTGTAAGGTGGGGCAGGGGTCGAATTACTGTCCCAATAAATCCGCTTCCCCAAGTTCAATTCTTGCTATGAACAGCTACCTCTGTTTATCCACATTCTGTGTTGTCCATAACAACATACTGCACGTATTATATACACAACACAGACATTAGAATTGTCACCGCCATTTTCACCATAAATTACGAATTTTGTAATAATATTGTGGTCGATGTTTGCAACTATCGTACGTGGTGGTAATCAAATTGTGTTCGAACTCGAGATTTGCATTCGGGAGTGTAAATGCACGATAGAAACATTCGATCGAGTTTACTATCGGTCAAGAAAAAATAATTGAAGTAAACGTGATTTTTAATTGATTTTACTGATTTTTTAGTGATTTTAATTGAGGGAAAATAACGTAAATATTATTTACCTGCTATCTTCTCTGTTGCAATGATACAATGCTAAATAAATTTGAATAAAGTAAACAGAGACTCTTTTGACTCATTGTCAGTCAATGTAGTGGAATAATTAACGAAGAATGTGATAAATATTTTAGCAATGAATCTTTTAGTAGAAATTTTTCTACCAGTTATGTTGAAAATTGTATATTCAGTTGGAAAATACAGGAAAATTCAGAAGCCGTACAATACGGCTCTAAAGGAAACGCACGTGTTATTGTTATTTTTCCAAGTAGAGGATTGTATATCTTTTCAGGCGACTGCAGTAGCTTTCTCGTGCTCTCCTACGGAGTGAGATTAAACACTTGAACATACAACGCAAAGATTAGACAAGGGAGGCTATAGAAACACCGCGTTGACACGAAGCCAGATGTTTCATTTCCCTATTCTTGAATCGATCGTTTTTCTAGTGAAACATATTCCTTCCGGAGGCGCGTTAGTTTTCTCTTTAATTGTATTGACAGCTGTACGGGTGGAAACCTATAAATGCGCCGTTCAATAGTTGTCGCTAAACGATAATTCTTCTCTGAAAAATCAACTCAATTCCTTAATTAGTTACTCGGTTTAAAAATTTATAATTTCACTCAGTAGTATTCGAACTTTTAGAGATATCTAAGCTTCAAAATATTAAAAATTTAACTTTAGGTATTAAGTGAGTACAGTTTTACTATAATGTAAATTTAATTGTAAATTATATATTCCTACTGGTAACGAAAGAAATGATTATGCTACTCCTAAAGTTAAACTGTTTTTCCAAATTATTTTCGTGCCATTCATGCGAGATAAATTCATCACTTATTAAATAACAATACTCACTTTTTAAATAACCATTTACCTTTTAAATTCTATATTGTAAATGTATACACGAATGTGTATCTCTCATCTAGAAATAAAAACGATTATTGCGTACTGTACGAAATAATTATTAAGTTGGATTACTTGGTACATTTTGGTGTTGCATGATTTTCACTTGACAGCGATAGTTTATTTGTGAAGTTTTTGACCATTTTTACGCCGTCCATAGTGAAAGGGTTAAGTTTCTCAAACAGTGCCCACTATTCGAATTATTTTCATTGTTTGCATCGTAAAAATAATACTACGTAAATTCTATCGAGCAGTGCACGAAATGGTAACTTCTAAGACGACGCCGATGTCCTCCGCATTCACACGCGTTCACGCAGAAAAGTTTTGTACCCGGCGTGTTTCGGTTTGCCGGCAATAACAGTAGATCTGCTTAATGAGCCCCTAAATAAGGGAAAGTAATTTCATGTATTTATGCTTGAATTACCGTAGAGTCGAGGGTACCACTGGAGGCAATTAACGCCGACTTCGTAAAACCGACGCCTTCACCAAGCACCAAGAACATCCTGTGCTAGGAACGCATCCGCACTACTCGCCGCGATGTACGTGTATGCGTATTACACCGGCGGACCTTTAGAAATGGCAACCCTTCGCTGTCCCGCTGAAACGAACTAATTGCTCCAGCCTAAAATAAATACGGCCACGTAAGGGAAGTAGGATCATGGTTTCGGATGTTACCCGGGTTAATTCGGTAACCGCAGCGACGCTTCGACTACATAATTGCCCTTGGGCAACAACTTTTCGGTCAATGGAAGGCGTTCCAGCCTGATGAGCCCGGTGGTCACCGCCTTAATTGTTAAGAAACCTTTCCTGAGGATCTCGGAGGAGGTATCGATGTCCATGGGACGCTTTAAGAGTGGCGTGATAGGGCTTTTAGGTTCACTTTGTCGTTCCTGGAAGTGGCAAAAGGTTGTACATAGAAGTTTGTAAGCTTCTTTGTAGAAAAGTCTAAGATTCTACAGGGTGTCCCAGTTTTTCCCAATTGAAACTTTTTCCTCGTTATTTTTTCTTTTGTGATTCGTGAATGGAAGTAAAGCTGTCCATGTTTTTCTTACTTACACCCATAGAACAGATTGACAACGTTTGATCCGAAAAAACTGGGACACTCTGTATATTTAGTGTTGTAATACGGGTTTACAGTAATTTTCTTTATTACTGCTTGGTAATTTTCAATTATTTTCGTTACAATTTCTAGAAATCAGAAAATAAATTTCCCAAAGTTCTGTTACTTAGAATACGAAAGTAACATAGGACAAACAGGATACAAAATTCCAGCATTGGACAATACGAATTTTGAATTAAAAATTTACAAACGTCCGTAAGTTAACCCGCTAGACCCCAAAATACATGATACGAATGCAAAACGAACACTGTTAAGCTTGTCCTAAATTTTAATCGAAGAAGCAACGGTGATCGATCAAAACTTGGAGGCTCCGCTTTAAGATGAGACCGCCTGGTAGCGCTGATGATCATTAACCAAACGATCAGCCACATGTTTCGTTTTTATTTATGTGACTCGCGTGGACCACGGAGGGATGAGGCTCGTTCCCAGCCGCACGACCAGCAACAACAAGCGTAAACAGAAAAAAGAGCATCGACGATGTTGCAGCCTATCCAGCTACCGCAGGATTTATAGCCGGCACGGCGATGATCGTAACGGGCCCGGCCATTACGACACTACGAAACAGCTTTTAATTACTGCCGGTTGATACATTACACAACGCCGCATATCGCTGCTCGCGGCCGAATAGTTATTAGCCACTCGTCGACCTCACGCGTTATTACGTCGCCCGGCGATAGTTAGCCAGCACAAATTTTTGGCTGAAAAGCGGACCATTCCACACGGTCCACACCTCTTCTGCGGCGTACTCATGTTTTCGATATCCTGTTTGGCGGTCTTTTTTTTTTTATCGTTCCATCATTCGAATTTTAAAATCTTTTTTCGGGTAAATGTGTTTAACCCTTTCATATGTGATTTTTGTTCCTGGTGTGTACAACCTTTTGGATGCTGGAAGAAATGTACCTAAATTTTATGCCTAAGTACCTGTGCCAAATTTTATAAGAGCGTCAGAGCTGTGTATTATCTGCGTATCTATCATTCTCTGATTTGTGATAAAAACTTAACATTCGATTTAAGAAATAATTCTGAATTTTGTAAATGCGTTCTTGTGGAAAAAGTAATTTAAAAAAAAAACACTGTGCCATCTTCATTTGCACGCGTACGGAACCATATCTAACATTTAAGAGATCCTCAGAATTGGTAAAAAGTTTTCTTAATTTCTTCTCACATTCAATTTTCATACACACCTTTCACTACATCCTATAGATCCAAATTAATCCCCTATGTATCTCTAGGCACACGTAATTTCACGATCGCTGTTCAACGATGCACGAGTATTTAACGTATTTCTATCTGACACATGTTTCTGCAACCAAAGATTTATGCTTCCTCCTCACTCAACGTACCTACCGAACATTCCCCACCAATGTTCCGAATCTTATCCGAAGTGTGATCAAACATGCGCCACCGAGCACCGTAAGAAAAAATTAATTAGAATCATAATGACAGTGTTCACGTAAATTCGAAAGGATACAAAAGGCAACGTCCCATTTTCCAGGACCGTTGGTCGTCGGCACGGTATAATTTATCACGTCGGTCGCGGGCATTGTACGCGAGGAAACGCATTGAGAGAGCGCGGACGATTCGCCAGGGGTACGCAAATAATTGGCAGGCTCGCGAGGGTGCTCCCTTACATTCAACATCGCATTACGTAATAACCAGCCGGTTAAAGAGGGGAGGAGCAGGATAATTTGCAGAGGCAACCTACGTGCAACTAGGTAGGAAGCCTTTTCGGGAGTTGATAGGGGTCGTGCACGCCCCTTCTGCCAGCCGGCGGAAGATTTAAAACTGGCGCGACTCGCTAATGACCATTAACTGCTTGTCCTCCGCTCCACCTACCCGTTGGCACACGTTTGTCGTGTCGTTCTCGGTGCGTGCCGCGCTGTCACGCTCGCCTTCCCTTTCGTCCCACGTACAGAACGGACTACTAGCTAACCCCCGCGAGATTTATGCGCCGGATGTGACTCGGTTCCCATGCTTTATGGCTTTCGAATGTTAGCCCGCACATGACTAGACCCGCCACTACCGTTCCCTTTGTTTTCTTAATTTCGAGTAGTTTGATTTTGTTTGTCTAACATTTGGTAGCCATTTGCGCACGTAAATACGCGGCTATAGGGAGATTTTAATCTGTGAAGTTTGTGTGGTCAAACCTAATCGAAGTCAACCTTCTAGGAACAAGCAAGCTATACCAAGCTAAGCCTAACCCTTTTTTTTTTATTGCCAATTGGAGTTTTCGGGATCTATAGCCAACTCGTGCGAATATTTTCTCAAGAGAAAGGGAATTGGGATTTTTTTCTTTTGTGGACATGGTGTATCACTTGCTATCAAGTGATCTACTCAAACTAGAGATAAAGCTTCTAAAATTTTCCATGTATGTAAAAAAAAATTATACCTACCAGTCTCTGAGACGAGTGGTCGTTATATTACGAGATTCCATGCTGAATAAGTTTGTAATCATTGTTCAGGTTTGCTTCACGTTCCATAAGCATCCTAATACTTATGAACGTGAGTATATATACGTATACACACGTTACACCGATTCTGGGTACACGTGTCTCTTTAGTACACTTTGAAAACCGTAATCTCTAATTTCGAGACGTACGAGGTCGTGAAGGTTCACGTGTACTTGCACGTGTGTGATCGAGGAGAGTCAATGAGAGGAGAAATGTGAGGGGATTTTCTAAGAGTTTCTTGTTAGATGGCTGGCTTAAAATAGAGATATGTCCGAGGTTTTATGAGGATCTCGGGAGTATATACATGCATACGTGTTTAGAGTTTGGTATGCCTGACACCGTTAGCGTTGAAGTTTTGAGGATGCAAAGTGAGACACTGTTTATTGATTCTAGTGAGGTTTTATTAATAGGTAGGGGAAAAATTGAGAAATTTTCGACTCGTGTTTAATCGTTTGAGTAGGTAATGCCTTCGGAAATATACGACCATAAACATCCTCTTCCGTGTACCTACTGCATCAGTTCGTAAACTTTGCTCAGATATTCTTTAAATTGTGAAATACCTACAGTAACGAAGGACTTTAATGAAAAATTATGACTTACTTTTAATTATCTATTGGAAAAATTATTTTAGCCATGGACAAGTGTGTTTTTATGTTGCAATTTTTTTTAACTATTAATTGAAAAATCAATCGTTACGAATTTTCATTGTAAATATAATGTCTAATAATATGTATCTACTTATTGAGAACACCGTGTAATCACAATGATTAATTTTCCTTTTGAATTTTCATAATTCAGAAGTTAATCGTTTTCTTCCATGAAAAATTGTTTGGAAATAGAAAAATCTTAATAATTCTATCACCGTGCAGAATTGGTTCTAAATTCCTCACGAGCTTGTACATTTCCATGGATCCTTCTGGCCGAACATTTCGAATGTTCACAGCCGCTTTAGTTACTCGTAATCATCGTTACTCATGAATACCGCAGTTATTCGCAACTACGAAATCAGTTAGAGTCACTTAGAGTTACTTTGGGGCTTGTAACTTCGAAGTAACTTTGAGACTATGGTACTTTTGAGACTCGAACGTCAGCTTCGTACTTCACGGACTTATACTGAACTTTGTACCAAGTTCGCGCGTTTGCAAACCTCGCGACCAAAAATACGTAATAAACTTGCACAACATCTTGCTGGAGATACCCGTTCCATAATTTTCGAATATTTGAATACACTATTTGAAATTCTTGAACTTCAAATACCAAACTAACCTTTTATACGCCCAGACTAAAGTAGCTACACTGTTATCGACTTACTGTACACAAATTTCCTCTCGTCTTACGTTAGAATGATATAAATACTGGTATCGAATACTCGCAATAAATATTCCAAATTTTGGTAACATTATCTGCATTAATTAATCTAACATGCAACATGCATTTTCTAATAGTATTAAAGGAAACATCGATTCCATTCAAGTTTTATCTCAATTCTCTATTTATACGCTAAAATAGGTCACGCTGTATCCCGTATAACCTCAAACATAATTACGATAATGAAGTATATTTTCTGCATCCTCCGTTTCGAAATATTGCCATGTTAACCGATAAATCTGATTAAGAAGAATTTGTATTTCCGGTAAATTAGCGGAATTTTCAATTAAATCAGTGAACACATGCACTCCGCATCCACTACAGTCGTATGTTAGCAATAACCAGTTAGAAGATGCTTTTACCGGGTCACAGGTCTCCTTAACCTCCCATAATTATCCAAAAATATCTCTGGCGGGCATACAAACTTCCCCTCAAGTTACGCACAACGAAGCAAACGAACATCGTGGCCCCGTTAACGAGCAACGTTTAACCACATTAACATCGTCCCACCAGCAAAATATCATCTTACACGAACCGCTTCTTCCTTCGACCTCCGAGACGCGTTCAGCTAGACGCGTCCTGACTGCGCCACGCTTTTTATTAAGAATTAGCCAGATGTAAGCCGAGTGGCGCTAGTATCGCGCGGAAGTTTCCACACGGTGGTCTCACGCGTCATAGAAGAAACGAAATAGAGACAATTAAAAGAAGCAAGAAACTGTCTCCAGGCTGCTTTTATCGAACTTCCTCGCTCTGATTTTCTTACCGAACTTCCTTTCAACATGCCGTTCGCGCCCTAAAAGTAGCGTAACCGCTACCACACGCGTTTACGACAGTTTCGAGGAACCAGTCAGACGATAATTTCTCGTTTTTAGCGAGGAAGACAGAGATATTTGCTAGATATCACGAATGTATCAAGAGAAGTACAGTATAGGCCACGATATAGCTAGGCCGTGAATTAAATCCTCGAACTGCAGGACTGATTGATATCGCCGCACTGTTTTAGATTTCTGAAGAATAAAAGACTGACGACTTACGACAAACGGTATTTCATTTACAAATGACAAATCTGCAAATGTTGATTACTATTTGGAATATTGAATAGCCATTAACGTTTAGTGAAACTCACTTGAACGGCAAAGCTAAATTTACCAACGGATTTCAAACATCCCGTCGTACGACCCTGGCCGAGGTTTCAGGTCAATTCGATTGTTTCGACGTCCGAAACATGTTTACTTTGACTCTTGACCGATTTTACGACCTCGGTATACTCGTGGCGAAATCTAGGATCGCGTGTGATTTCAGTGGAAACGCGAAGTGTCGTAGAACAAAGCGAAGCTGTAAACGCTTTTTAACCCAGGGGGCCTCTCCTCATCGATAACTAGGCGTGACAACTGAAGTGAGCCAGAAGGTTACAGGAAAGGAACGACGATCACGTCTACTGTGACGATGATGACGACGACAGGGGCAAGAGCTAACAGGACGTCGACAGTAACGCAGTTCACGGATTGGCCAGAAGCTGAGGAGGTAACTCCATCTCAAGCCTGCTACGGACTCTCCCGGGGACAGTGAGATCGTCTTCGAGGACGAGGAAACTTGCGAGCTACGACAGAATAAAGAGAGAGAGAGAGAAGGGACAGGGATGGAGAGAAAAAGAGAGAGAGAGAGAGGGAGGAAGAAAGAAAACGAGAGAGAAGAGGATGGATTTTTTTTTCGTAATATCACAGGCAATTTCCTGAAGGAATTTGATCGGTTCCTATATCGCCGGGAATATTTTTCCCCGTCATTTATTTTTCGAAACGTCTTGCGAAGCTGCTACGATCTTATCGTCCCTATCTACGCGAATATGTACGCCGCTATGCTGGGAGCGTGAGTGTGAGTAGATTTATAGAGCGACAAGGTTCTCCCTTCGTCGAGGCTCTTCGTTTTCGCCTGATGGCGCCATTGTTAACGGGATTTCCAGGGTGTTGTAATCGTTGCATTATTTGTATTGTTCAACATTAGCGCGATTCGAGAAATTAATTCGAGGAGCAAGGAGTTCTATGTTTCATTAACAGAATTATGAGATTTAAGGGAAAAGTCTGTAGGGAGGTTTTATTAATTGTGTCTAGAACTATAACACTTCTAATTTACAAACTCAATGAAAGTATGTAAGTTCAGAAAATTTACACGAAGAAAAGAAATTAATTTTAATATTATAACATCAAAAAGAACGAACAATGGAACGTTTTTTGGTAACTCGAATCATCGCCACATTTACTTATTGTTCATTCTGAACAGATTATAAAGACTTTACTCCGTAAAAAAGAAAATATATTAAGGGATACTCACCTGTGGAACATGAATAATTTAAAGTAACGAAATCTAACGATACTCACTACAATTCTAATGAGAGACTGGCAGAATTGAAAACCCGTAGGCTAGGTAATCTACGGCAGTGATACCCAAAATAATTGTGTTATATTTAGTGGTCCTTTCTTCTTTTTTTAAACTTTTTTTTACATTTTAAAATCAGTTGATTTGACCTCGAATGACCTCGATAATTTAGGATAGATCCATGTCTCGCTTGACCTAGATAATTGAAATGAATTCCTGCAATACAGAGGTCTATGGATTCGAGTGCTATGATTCGGAGTCCTTTTGTATCGAACTTCCACAATTCTAAAGTGAACGGATTCGAGTGCTTTGTCTCTGCAATTTTCTGTTGCGCAGTCCCATAATTCAAGGGGTTGAACTTGGATCCCATAACTCTGTAGTCCTGTGTGGTAGGTTCCCATGATCTTAGGGTCTACTGTAGGGGATCTCAAAGATACATAGACTCGGATCCAATACCTAATTGTATTCGCAAGACAGACTCTTATAACACTTAGGTTGACAGACCCTAATGCCATTGTATCTCTAACTGATTGATTCTATTTTCATATTATTGAGATATTTAATGCTGTTAGATGCACTTATAAAACATATTATTTTTGTAAAATATTGTGAGAAACTTTAACAAACACATATACATATACCGTTAAATAAAATATTTATTTTAGATTTATTTTTACAACATAGTGATGTAGTAAATAAAATTGACAAAGTAGTCTGTGATAATAACTAACAGATCGCATCTTTATACATCTTTCTTCAGTCACACATTTTTATCGTTATCTTCAATATGCTTAAAATTTGCCGACGTTTTCACAATTTAGCGGAAAAATAAATTACAGTTACACGTCTTTTAATTACTTAACGTGTAGTACAATTAAAATTCTGTACTTCGTGTTTTCACTTTGTCTGCTTGAAGAAGATTCATAGTCGCAAATAAAGGGTTTTACATACCGTTGGTCGGAATGCGCGTTTGATACGACATTTCTGATTTCGCGGTTCTTTCCCTTTGCATGCGCCAGAGCGTGTGTGACCTTTGACTTGGAATGTAAGAAAATCTTCCGAAGGTATGCTCTTGAGATAGGTCCTATATCCCGTTGAGAATTGTAAATGTAAACCGCGCCTATCGGTGATTTTCTCCATCTCTGCCGTGTGATCGTCCTATTCGAGACTTTAATTCTAGAATAAATGTCACACACGTAGTTCCTAACAACTACTGCGATAAACATAACACGAGCAAATTGAAACATATAAACTATGATCAATTGAGTAACAATTATATTTGAAAGAAGTACAAATTAATTTAGAATCTTTGATTTGTGGCTTTGTTCTTGTTTTTTAAATTCTGTTATGTTGTTTCAACCCTTCTATAACCAATAGGATGCATACGTCACACTTGAGTGCTCGAACAAAAGTAAATTTCAATTTAGTATCTATTATACGACGATCGGTAAATAAATAGAGGAACTCTCAAAAAAATAATTCGGTCGCGAAAATGTTAAACATGGTAATTACTTTGATCCTTAAAATAATCATGATCCAATAACTTGTTTATATTAAAATGAATAGATTGACCTCATTGACCACGTTCGAAGATGCAATCAGCTTGCAGTCGTAATTATCAAATTAAACGTTGCTTTCGAACATTAGTATATCTTGAACGATCGTTTAATTATTACAATTCGGATCATTACAGTTGTACGCGTATGGAACATAAATACTGAGCAACATTAGCTGGATAATTATTATTACTGTAACATCGAGTTTAAAATAAACAGCAATATCTAATTAAACAGTTTCTACTGTACTCGAGACGTAGCCTACTAGCGAAATTAGATATTCTCCGTTTCACAGAACAGGAAGTACCCAAGGAAATTAGACGTACGAAATAATTTCGATATTTAACCGTGTTCCAATTGCATTAGTTCAAGACTTCAAGTTAACATTTATTATATTATAATATCGGTTTGTTTCCGAGTCGCAATTAATCCGGATAAGAGTTAATTAAAGCAATATCCCCGTGATTGTAATCGTGATCATTAGTCTGCAAGATTAAGTGTAAATGATGTACATATTTCATTGTTATTTGCTTCTATTCGTTAAAGCTTCTTAAGCGTGAATGTGCGAATGTTATTAAAGTGAAATGTTCGGTAACCAGAAAATACAGAAAAATTTGGAACTTTGCAGAAATGTAGTTCAATTGACGCTGATAACGAAACCATGTTTTCTTTCGGCAACGATACGGTCTTAGGGGTGAAAACAGCCCCTTCAAGAAATTGTGAGTTTTCACACCTATTATCGTGAGTATTTACGAAACCGTACAAGATGTGGGAAAAAAGTTAAGGTTAAAGTTATGTGGTTTTTGATGTCCTGTATTGTGGTGATAAAGAATTTTCGAAAAACATTTGTTTCCTAAAATTAAGAGAGGTGAGATTAAATTTTGAAAAAATAATGTTTTTCAACATTCTTCACTGCTACAATGTTTTGAAAACTCATCATTCTTTTTTTTAGTGTTTTCTCTCCTAGGACCGTTTTATTGCCGAAACCAAAAATGGTTTGTACATAATTAGCATCACTTGAACTATATATCTACAAACTTCCAATTCTTTTTTTAGTTTTCAGGTTATCGAAGTTCCCTTGTATATCGAACTACTCTGAATGAAACGAAGCATGTGACAAAAATCTTCTTTAACCTTTAAAAAAAAGAAAAACTAAGGTGCCTGACATTTTTAAGCTTCCTCCAAATTTCTCAAAATATTGACATGCATTTCAAACTAAAACAACTCACCGTCCCATCTTCCACGTAGCGAAGAAGTATGGGAAATTCTTAGGGCCAGCCTGAAACACAACTATCTAAGAGTCTGGTCGCGGGCGTTATTCAATTAGCTTATTGTTTGCACGATTTTCGAGGACGCAAAGTACACAAACTGCTGCGACTGTTATGCGATTAACCAGACGAGCTCGTCGTCCCAACGACAGAATTCTCAACAGCCACTAGCGGCCTCGATGAATTCTCCTCTTGGCAACCGAACTCCTTATCCGCGTTGCTTCTCAAGCTAGGTCCACGTATCAATGTTTGTGGCGACACTAACTAGGAGAGCATATTTGCCGTGCAGATCCCAGTTATATGCAGTCCAAGTTGGCCAGACGAAGAGGCACTTGCTCTGGCCCGCCACTCCATCTCTGCTTCAATGGAACTATGTCATGCTTGCCAAACTGTTTGAGTAGTCGTCGAGGGTATACCAAAGGAATCCCAATCCTTGTTATAACTACTTACACCAGCCGAATTTGCTTGTACCCTTAAGCCTCGATCCACCGTTTAATTACACCCTTCACGGAGTAATGGCTTCGAAAGAGTTGGATCGAATCTCGAGTTTGATTTGGTGTTATATAGTTATACATAGTAATATGGGTAGTATCGATGTCTTTGGAATTTGTGTGTGTAGATTTCGTTTCTTTATTCCTTCGATAATTTTGCTTCTTGAAAATAATACATCAATGTATGATGTTTAACGATGTACCGATTAAATCTTTTTGAAGCATCTAATGAATATTTAAACTACCTTCGTTTTACATTCGTAATGTATTTAATTACGTGAAATACGATTTATTCTTGATACACTGGTTACAGGTAATGATGCGTATTTAAATAGAGCAAAACTGTAAATATTTATAAAATTATGAAGTCAATGGTCCGCAATATCCAATTTTATCGAAAAGAGAAGTTTAATGTAGAAAAATTAATGTTATCTTAACGAAGAATCTTCAACTCCACCGTGACAAATTACCTAATTCCTTAGTTGAAATGTCCTACCTATCAATTTTTCATTTTTCAGGTCGTTTTACGCTTTAAACTAAGTTAGAATGTCCTATGTGCTTTGTGGAGCCCTAGAAATAGTCTAATCTGTTCATCTTAACTGTTTTACAAATGAAACCTTTATTTGTACGATGAAACCTCATTTTTCTCGGATATCTAAAAATGTGAGTTAGGACAATTAAGCTGAGAAGTATAGTTATGTTCTCAATCTATTCGTAAATTACTGGACATTTTATACCTGCTCGAAAGCTTCTACGTCGCGTAATCTCCATTCCGTACTCAGCATGTCTCACATCACGATTGCATTTTTGTGATATCTCCCAGCCGTATCCCTCCGCATAGCAGGAGCATAAAACCGACTCGACGTTCCTTTACTCTCCATTAGTCGTCGCGTGTAGCGTCGTAGGTGGTGAACGTAAAGTAACTTCCGACACTGTTGCTAAACGCGACAAGCGTGATCCAGATCGTTAGCCTACGAATTGCTGTATACTGAGTAACGTACACGTCAACCAGCGACGAAATTAACGCGTATCGTTTCACTGGGAAGGTTCTTGTTACTTCCAAGACCTGCTGCAAAATTTCTTAACGCATTTCCACGTCCATCTGCTATTCTCACAGAAAAGAAAGTGAACTGATAAATTTAGTACCGCAATCCAGACATAGTTCTCCAACGTTAGCCAGGTAAGATGAGGATGAATTAGGACACTAGTGTTTGCTGCCCTGAAAAGGGCTCACAGTACCTCGGGAAATATCCCATACCTCTGTCAAGCAATATTATCTACTTTCCATCGACACCACCAACCGCTAGAGCCGGCCCAGAGAATCAGCAGACGTCCGTCCCAGACTTGCACGCCAAATTGGCGGTAAGGATTTTTTCTCTTGGCGTTAGTAATGGTAATACTAACGCCTGTACGAAACACAGTGCACCAGAAAACGCACAAATTCTGGAAGACTTGGCTTTCGAGATATCAAAGTATCACGGTTGTCTCTGGCGCTTTTGTTTACGCCAACGTCATCGAGAATTCGTTTAGCCCAGACTTTGTTAAGTACGAGCCCGCTATGTTTCTTCCATCGACTATACGCTGTTGCTTTGAAGTTCGTCAGATCGCTGTTGCACTATTCCACTCGGTCCAAATGTGTCCCATTCGCTCTCCTCGATGCTATATGCTTCCACTTGAAGATATGACCATTTCTGTCAATAAAAATATGTTTGCCCTGTCTCTATGATTGCGCCAGAGAAAGTGGTTCTATCGCATTACGATCAATCAATCTTGCATTCTTTCCAGTTCTGCACAGTAGAAAATTCGCGGATTTATATATCGGAATAATAGACGGAAAGGTGACGATTAGAAGTGTACGAGGGTGAGAAAGGGATGAACGTAAATGGAGTCGAGGAGGGTAACCGATAGGCAGAAAGAAGGCTCCGCGGAGCCTTTTAAAAATATACATAATCTATCTTTCCCCCTTACTTTTCGTATTTCGCTACGTAAATAGTGGCACGTGCAAACCACCGTGCAACCCCTTTCAGCTCGTTGCTACCGAACCCTGAGGCCTTTCAGATCCGGTGCTGTTTACCAGCACAATATTTACTCGCGACTTATAACCATCGACTGTTAAGCCGGGTGTAAAGCGGTTACACGATGAGCCGAATATATATATGTATTCATATTTATTTACGCACGACAATCTACACAGAAACGGCATAGTGTACGCGAGCACGTGTATTTTGTTTTATTTGATTTCGCTTAATTGCAGCGATACTGCGGGGATTCCCGTTGAATGGCGCTCGTGTAATGAATGACTGGAAGACTTTTCGCTGTTCCGACTTAATTCCATTACCTACGTGCTTGCTTCATTCTATTCTATCAGTAATTCTATTAAATATATAATAGGAAAATATTACAAAAGAAACAATTTCCTTTGACAGTTTAATAAAATTACGAATTACGTTAAAAAACAATTTAGATTTTACGCGTATCTTTTTATCTACATATATAAACTTTTGGCTCGTAATGTATTAGGTTGTCCGGAAAGTTCGTTTCGTAATTTAAGAAAAAATTCAAACGGACGTATCTCTATTTCTAATTGAGATAGCGACAAAAACCAAAGGGTATTTTACTCGTTATTTGAAGACGAACCCAACGCACTCCTAAAATTATTCATAAGGTGAATGAGGAAGTACACACCGGGTGATTTTGAAAGTTCGTAGCGAAATGTCGGAAGAGTTCAAACTGTCGTATCTCTGTTTCTAATTGAGATAGCGACAAAAACCAAAAGGTATTTCACTCGTTATTTGAAGATAAACCCGATGTACCCCTAAGATTACTCCCAAAGCGAACTATATTTTCTGCGGTGGAGCGTTGCCACGAAAAATTCAACATCCTCGCTCCAATGCAGAGAACATAGTTCGACTTATATCCGTACCTGTTCATCTTACGAATAATTTAAGCAGTGCGTTGGATTCACCATTAACTGTCGAGGAAAACACCGTTTAACTTTTGTTACTATGTCAATTAGAAACAGAGATACGATGGTTTAAATGACGAAAGGAACTTTCCGGACAACCTAATACTTCAGTAACAGTGATTTTGCTGAAATAATCGAATTAATATTGTATCACTTACATTTAAAATTGACATTATAACGACGTGCAACTGTTGGCAAATTTTGAAATAGTGCAAGTTCTATATAGCAAATGTTTAAAATGACGAATTAACAATCATACGTAAATAATTTCTCAATTTCACAATTTGTTATAAAATACTATTTATTATTTTATGCAAATATGAATAACAGAAAAACGTACAAATATATTAATGCTAATTATCAGTTTTCGAACGAACTTTAAATAGACATTGCTATGCACAAAAATACGTTTGCTCCACAAGAATGACGGATTTCCCTCGAAGAGAAACAAAGATTCGCATCTAGCGAAAAAAAAAACAAAGAAAGCGCGCGAAACTCCTGTATCATTCCAACAATTATAACCGTGTCTCGACAAATCGTCGGTTCAGTCTTTCTCTCCTTCCCGTTGGCCATTCATTTATCAACAGCTCGTACATTCCCGCGATGCTCGTTGAGACTGAAATACAACGGAGCGTTTTGAATCACGTTGTGCCAGAATTCACTGGGTCACCCCGCCCCCATTTTTCCTTCTGCAATTGTATACATTCGTTGGAACGCACTGGTAGGTTAGATGTGGGCGAGATCGAAACGACACGATGAAAAAAGGGACGAAAACGAAAAAGGTGGAAAAATAAGAATGCGCTTTAGAGCACGCAGGTCGCCGTGACGTAGAATCCAGGTACGAGGATAAATAAAGGGACAAAGGGCTCAAAAGTTCCAAAAGTATCTAAGTAAAAAATACCATACTTTCGAAATCAGAATTTGGCATTCCTATATCTGATTTAAAACAGCTGTTTGACAACTATTGCAATATACACATAAAAAAATTAAGTACTATCTTTTGCAACTTTTTGACTTTGCACTGTGCATGTTTACTTCACTTTGTGTCGACGAGAGACAAATTTTTTAACCCTCGTACGACGAATGTAGGGTCACTTTGACTCAACAGCGACAAAGTCAGCTCAGATTACGTTTAGTACAGGAAATATACCTATTTTATGTATCAAATGTAAATAAACAAGAAAAATATAAAATATATATAATTGAAAGTATACACAATTTCTTCTTGAAACCAGTGTACAATAGAAATTTTGCTACGGGTCAAAAATGACCCTGCTTCGTCTCCCGCGTCCGTGTAAGCCTTCCTACATTAATCACATTTTAAGTTTGCTAAAAATTCTCTTTTAGAACGTTGCTAATAGGTCATTTCGACCCTTTGGCCTTTCCAGCGCTGAAACAACAGCCGTTTATCTCTCGTTACTCGTCGAATGACCCCGATACAAAGCGGCCTTGTAGTTTACAGATAGCGTACCGAGTTATTCGCGGTGCCTGAATCACTGGAAAAGAGGAACCGATGAACGAAACGAAACTCTTTCTCCTCTTTCTCCTCCGTTTCGTCGTGCACCCCTTTTCGCGTTCCCGTTTCCAGCGTGTCGCGTCATTGACATGCGGACCCTCCGCCATAGGCTGAATGGCGAATTAGATCTGGCCCGGCGTTTCAAACGCGGCTACATATGCAAATTTTTACTTTGCCCAAGCTCACTGTTGCGAACGACGAACACCAGCCTCGACGGATCGACTCGTCAGAGGAAATTTCCGGTAGACGACGTCGGCTGGTCTACCTTAATTTATCTGCTGCCGGCTGAAAGCACAGAATCAATTAGAGCGGTGGTTTTTATGGTGGCGGATATAGATTAATCTTATAGAATTTTATTTGATTATATATCAATCGCTAATTTGATTATAAAGTAATGATTTTGGAAATAATGAGTACAGCCTTGGCTGAAAGTACTATTTAGGCATCTTTATTACTGCAACTTATTGCGAAAACTATTTCCTTCAAATCTTTCTATTGTTCATCATTTTTTACAAAGGAATTTGAAACAGCTGACAAAGTTTACAGAGGCCTGTAAAATAACTGAACGATTCATAGTCCACATTTTATGTTTCTTCCTAAAAGTCTCAGTATGCTGTTAGTAAGTTCTCGCTGCTACACCAGAGAGTTCGAAAGTCTTCCTTGAAATATGTCAAAAAAGAGCGAATTGAGTCACCATTAACGTAAGTTAATTCTTAGAAAGGGTGAAAGACGGAAAGAAATTGCTGTGATTGCAGTCGTTAGGGCAAAGGGTGGGAAATATTGAAACAATTAATACACTGGCATTGGGGCGTTTGGAGCCGCGCTTGACACGTGTACGGGGTGATTTCGCGTCTTTTCTTTCAATCGTAACTTTTTAATTAATTCATATTTCTCAAAGAAATTTTGAGAAAAGTGGTAAATTACTTTTTCGTAAAACGTATACAATGATTTGAATACGCGAAACATCTGTCGTGGCATGTCTGAAGAGATACCAAACCATTTATAGAGTTTTATAAATTCATTTCCAGATAGATATGTGAAAATCTCAATGGCAAGTCAAAAACCTGAATGACGCATATGTACGTCATCCGAGGCTAATGTGTTAATAAAGAAATGATTATTTTCACGTTTAAATAATTTGACGTCCTCCTAATACGAAAGTATTTTTAAATAAATCATATTTTATGGGGTACTTTTGACCAAGGCTGTAATTGTTCTCGTACATATAAAACATCGAAGCTAAAAGGAATCGTCAGATTGTACGACAGCGGTACACCGATCCTGTCCTGACTTTACAGGCTCGGTTTTCCCCGCTGTTTATCTTGCATTAATATCCTGTTCACCGAAATGTTTCACGCAAATATTTCCACTAACAAAAGTCACGTGAAATAATTACTGAGTATGTACGTGCGTGCGAATTAATGATTGTATAATGATACACTCACCTTTATGGCCCCTACCTGATGTTTGCGGATGAGCGATTTATGAATATTATCCTCTTTCATTTAAACGATACGTACGATAATCAAATATCCCTTCGGCATCATTGTATACCATCATGATGCGATATCTGTGTAATTATTGTCGTTATCGCGTCCCACGCATCGAACGAAACATCGATTTGTATAATGGTCGCAAGTGGTCCGCGCCTACCTCACCAAAATTAATACGTCAACGGTACTTGGGCGCAATTTTTATATCGGAGAAATGTTCAAAGACTAATTCACGATATTCGTAGTGTCATTTTTTGCAAAAGATATTCTTCCAAGCAACGCTCTTTAAAGTTAGATACTTAATGGAAAAACTTACCGGAAGAACTTATTCATTATCGATCGATGATAGCAGTCAGGTAAATTAAATTTGAAACAAAAGCTTCGAACTCCTTCGTTTCTCCATTTTTTTTTAGAAACTACGAGCTTAAATAAGGACAGACAAAATTTCTAAACGAAGGCGAAGTCTAAATTCAATTTTTCACAACACCGTAAAACCACACGGGGTGACATCTAAGGAACTATCAACAGAGACGCGTCTTAATACGTACCATACTATCTCCCCTTTCCCGCATAATTACACAAAATTACTAGTCTTCGCATACCCCTTTAATCACGCAGTGTCTTAACACGCGTTAATCACGTCCCCCGGGCGGCGCGGCGGGCAAGATAATTGAATAAAAGCTGGAACTTTCGAGCTGACTGTTACTGTCACATCAACGCGGGCCCGCTCATCCCGCGGCCGCGCGCGCGTTAATACGACCATCCTCGAAAATTACAATTCAATTAATACGAGGCAACGTGCGTAGTACACGGGAACAATATCGCCTCTCTCTCTCCCATCTTTCCCCCTTTCGCGTACCCATGTTGGGCCGGTCGTTGTATTTTTCGTGCCGATGCACATGTCAAGAGCGGTCGCGTTATATTGCCTTTAATTGTGCGCCGTATTTGCCGATATGATTGCGGGGGTAAACAGGGTGAAATCGGGACGTCGAAAAGAAGAGGAGCCTTTTCGCAGCTGCCATGGACTGCACGAGTCCTGGTCACGTGCCTTACTCAAACACAGTCATCCCCTAAACACGTTTGGCTCGGCTTACTGCTTTTCATTTACCCAGCCTCTTCCTTCACGATCCTCGCCCCTCACCACCGCCGCTACCACCGCCATCGCTACGGCCGTCCCATGGCTCCTTCGTTTTCATTCTACGGCCCCTCACCTTTCTGGTTCCCCCGTTTCTACCCTCCTTTCTTCTCGTGTCGTGTGCGCGCACCACGCTGAATCGACAGATGTCACGGAAGGGCAAACACGCCTGGACGAACCTGTCAACGCGACCCGATGTCGACGTTAATCGTAATTAGAATTCTAATCCGAGCGAACCGCGCCGCGACGTCGGTGGTTCTTTTAGCGGGGACTTAGAACAGAGCCGCTCATCGAGTTGCCCGTAGGGCAATGGAATGACTAGCCCGGGCACGCAGCGATATTCGGGCGGTAAGCCACGTTTTCTCGGGCAGCGTTCATGTTATGGGACCTAAGAATGAGAACTACACCGGTGGACAAAGTGACGAGACACTGAAACAATTTTTCGAATAAGTATTGTGAGAAAATCCGTCCCGAAGACGGTGAAGCGAGCATCTTGAAGCCAGGCCCAGCGCGCTCGGCAGGAGCGACTTGCCCTTTTGAGTTTTTCCCTGGGTCTATTAGGGGTGGACAGGAATCGGCAGGACAACGCGTCCTCACTTAACGCGGACATAATTCTTGTGTAACATATACTATTGTAAAAACGTAGACACGTTCAATTAATTTCACGCCCACCCAGAGTACTTTCTGAGAATATATTAAAAAATTAAATTTAGTTTGGACAAACTGATAAGACACTTAGACTGTAAAATAGAAGAAGTATTAAAATTAAATACAACTGTGTATCTTCTTTTAATATTAGTAATATGTGCACTGTCCTCTGAGTTGTATCAATCGACGTCACTTGCCCCTAGTTTTGCCCGCAGCACTGCCCGTAAGCAACGGCGGGCGCCCGAGACAGACCTGCTTGAGCAGTCTTGGCTTTGAATATTAATCAAACCGGATAAACTGGCGAACCGGCCACATAAGAACGTCCAGTTATGGTATCCACGTTTCCGGTGATGGTTTCTTGCGAATGTATGTATGGTCTTGCGATGGCTGAGATCTTGGCTGAATGTTATGAAATGGCATGTTGCGATTCAATTATGTAAGACATGTGGTTTGTGGTTGAAGTCCAATTGAGGTTCGTATTGGAAATGTCCTTACTGAGAAATGTGATGCGTTTGGATTGGATGAATATACTTCGATATAAAATGAATTCTTCTTTGGAAACGAGTGTAGAATTGGGAATAATTCTTTGGTTTTAAAAGTGGGATTCACCGCAGAAACGTAAACTAACATAACTTGATAATGGATCTAACAGTATTTAATAGAAAATGATTAACGAAATATTTACTAATGATTATTATAGTGAATTTTGAATGACAGCTGTTGATAATGTTTTATTCCAATTCGACTTGTTTCGTAACACGAAAATTGATCAAACTTTTGGATCATAATACGTAGGTACTTCTAATTATTAATACTTAATTATAACTCGATTGTTTAATTTGTTTTAGAGATCAAAATATTATACAAAATCCTCGAACAGAATTTTTATTTATATTACTTTACCATTAATATTATCAATCTTCGAAATAAAAATAATTTTTCTCAATATTTAATCTTCGTGTGTACTATATTACATATTTGCTAAAACTTTGTTCAACGAAATTCTGCCTAACACAATTTACGTATAAAACGATACAATTTTCATACAATACGGGAATTTCTTGAATTAGTCTTTCAAAGATTTTCGTATAAATAACTGAATTACTACAAGTATATTTTGTTTATTCTTAATATCGTACAGAAAAAAAGTGAACACAGATCTGATAGCTTACTATTTCCTGTTAAAATTCATTTAGGATACACAGGATAGTGACTGCAACCTTAATTTAATCAAACTTTTTCCCGGTTGAGTGAAACGTGTACGATTTTTCGTTCCATTTTCAACGTCAAACGGGCCTCGAACTAAGTTGACGGTTTTCAGTAAATAATTTACAGTGACCGTGATTTTGACGAATGACTTTAATTCCCGTTCGATGTTGCTGGTTTTCGCGCATTCCGCGAAACGTGAAATTTTCGTTCCATTTCGCGCGAAAATTTCGCCAGGGCCACTTTGTTCGTAGCATGTTTGTTCCTCGGAACTACCATTTTTCTACATTTCGCGTATTTATTCTTCTGATGCCGCCGCCGCCGCCGCACCTACGTACAGTTTGTTGTTTTCTCAAGCTGTTCCAGAAACGGTTGTGGTTACGATAATGATCCCAGTTACCCGTTGTTTGCTCTTCCTTTTAAAGTATTTCTCCCCTCGGTCGCCGTAACTATAATTTCGCTCGGGCAAACTGCAATTCATCCGTGACGCGTTACGGTAAATTTTGTTGTTTGGAAAACAGACCGGCCGACTGACGTTGCTCCGTAGTTCCCCGATAAATTGTCGACTTCCAAACCGATCATTAACCCGTCGAATGTTGCATGAACCACCGTTGGTGCAGCATGTTCAGCGGAAACAGGAAATTTTTTTACCTTGGTACAGTCGATATCCGAAAACACATGAACAACGGGGAAAATTTATACCATTTTTGCAGACGTTCAGTTCCTAGAATTTTTTCATGACAATGATAATACTGTAAGTGTAGAGTAACACTTTTTTTTTTATGGGAGACTTCATTTTCGAGAGAAACCTCATTGTTCTATACGAATTTACTTTCTGCGTATAGGTACTACCCCTCGTAAGTACTTTATTCAGAGGTCCAAATGGAATGCATTTTTGGAAACTGTCAAAGTAAAATTGTCTAGAATAAAGGACGTTAAAAACAGATATATGAAGGAACGTTTAGGAGTGTTTACAGAAATAAAAACACCAGAAACAATCCTTAACCCTAATTCGGTCAAGTTGATTCCAGTGCTTATTTTCTTTCACACGATTACTTTTAAAAAAATTTGAGAAATCGAAAATTCTTTCTATGAATTCTTCTATTGCATCAACTGAATTATAATCCTGTAAGCAAAATGTGTTAACACTAACCGTTTAAAATTTCAATTTAAAACCATGCACCTGTTTTTCCCCTGTATTTACTTAAAAATGAAAATATGTAATTTTTCTTTTTTTATTATTATCTAAAGGCTGTTTCCTATATTAAATTGACAATCACCTGCATTGCTTTCATTTGCCCGGATAAGTGTCGGTACGGGTAGTGTTAAAGCATATTTAAATAATTTTATTACACGAGTAAACAGTAGAAGTCCTTCAGACTCTATGGGCTACTTTTCCAGAAACCTCCAGATACATATATATTATATTATACATATATCTATATGATTCATTCAATTCCGTATTTAAGCTAATAAATAAGTTTTCAAAACTTTCGGAATATTTTTGAAAATTTATCCTAAAAACATTACGTTACATAAATAGACTATCCAGATAAGGGTTAAAAGGAGTTTTACTGTTGTAGCACGGAAGAAAGGGTACCTTCACAATTTTTTTCTAAAGGAACCGATTAACCGATCACTTTGAAACGTTACAAATGTATTTCTCATACCTCAAAGAAATCGCACAAAGAAACCTATAACAAAATACAAGAAATCTTAATCGGAACTACACGCTCCGACACGTTGAACTACACGTTCAAGCGACATTTTCGCCTGTTTTAATAAAAGGGCGGGAAATAATTGAGCTAGTGAACGTCCGTGAATCAATTTCACCATCCAGGCCGGTCGATGGCAGTAGATTCTCATTTCCGGCGTTATTTCACTTCGTAGTTCATTCGCGGATAGGTATATAAAACGGGATTTAAAGAAAAACGGAGTAAAAGAAAATAAAAGACAAGGCCGATAGAGAAAGAGCTGACCGTCGAGCAGGTGACGACGGGACGGAGGAGAAGAAGAAGCGGGCAGAAAGGAAGGGCAGAAGCACTGAACCGAAGTTAAAAAGAGAACGGTAAAAGGGAGGACGGTACGATGTGTAATCTGCAATCCAATCTTAAGTTAAATGAGAGAAAAAGAGGGAACAGCAGCGAGACGACGGGGGAAGATTTCGCTGTAGAGGGATGAGTAGTGGAGGTTGAGGAACGCGAGGAGAAAAGGGACGCGAGATAGTCAAAGATAAAGGCGGAGACCGCGCGATTACGACGAAGAAAGAGACGCACAGACAGAGAGAATGCCGGGGTAGAGAGTCCTTGGCATCCATACTCTCTCTGCTCTCGGAATCCCTTCAGGATCTCTCCAAGATCTCTTCTCGCGTTGTCTGCAGAAGTGTGTCGGATGAGAAGGAGGGGCGGGAGGGTTGCAGAGGAGGAGAATGGGGCCGATGGGTGGTGAGGATGGGGGCAGAAGAGACAGCACAATGCGCACAAGGCTCACGAGACATCGTCACCCCTTCTTGCTTCCCTTTTGTACCCCTCCCCCGGTACCCTCTCAACCGGAGATACCGAAATCCTGGAGACTCCTCTTTGTTTCTGGCTTCTCGAGCGTGTGAAAATTCCGGCACGCAAGCTGCATTTAGGCCACGGAAGATCGTCGAGGATGTTCAGGAAACGTCGTATACCCGCGCGAATTATCCGAGACTAATGACACTTCCGGCGAGGTTAACTGCACCGTATACGGCCGCTCCCGTCAATTTGGCGAGTCTCACGGTGAAGATTCGCAGGCAATCATTCGTCGACTATGTGGGCGCTCGTTCTCCGATCTCCGGAGTTTCTTTAACCCTTCCGCCTACGGCACGCTTGAGACAAAAAGTGCTCGCTGTGTACTGGATGAAACGGTTATTATATATGTTTATGTATTAGCTTTTAACTGTTACAAAAGGACGATGATAAATAATGTTAGATACAGTGAAACGCACTTTCCATCTCACACGTGACGAGTCGCTCTCAGCGCGATCAGCAATTGCGGCCGATTATCGACATATTCACATATTCAAAAATTAAAAATAACAAAAACGCCTAAACGATAAACGAGCTCGTGGAATATCCATTCGACGATATAGTATGATTGGAAATTGATTGGAAATCCACTGTTTCATGACTGTTGCCTAACGACAGCGATATTTTATTTCTGGAGTGAGAAAATACATTAATAAATGGGATTTATTGGATGGGCGTGTATAAACGCTCTTCTTAAATGAGTGGCCATTTTTACAGAGAGTATTCAGGGTGGTCCATCTAACGTGAGCACCTCAATTATTCTCGTTATTAACAGACCGCTCGAAATTTTTTTAATCACAGAGGATACGGTTTCAAAGGATCTCTAATGTAGTAACCTTAAATTTTTTCTTACTACAACAACTTTTTTCAAGCTCACGTTTAATGCTTTTACGTATAAATTTATATTTATATATAAAAAGATGTATTATATCTTCAATCTATATGAAATAAAGTAGATAGGTCAAATGTTTACTTCACTTTTAGTCTATTTCTATTTATTTAGTCTATTTAATAAATCTGTTAAATCTACGAAATCTTTAACACCTGTTATATACACTTTCTTAATTCAGTAAACATAATATTCCATTGCTTTCCTTTCGCTGTATTTTCTCACCTGTTAAGAGAAATTGCTGAACGGCACAGCAAGCAGTGACAGGCGCAAACCTCGAGCGACAAACGCATCTCCGTAACAGATTAACGGCGAACCAATTTGCAGGTTGCATTCATCCATTGGCGCCTAGCTGCCGTCGTGATAGAGTTAGCAAAGTTTCTAGGAGTGTCGACGAGGGTACATCGGGAACGTATCAAGGGGGATACATGACGAAGATACACACGTGCAAGGCTAATCCCTCGATAAGTCGTTCGACTATGCGCCCTAGTTAGTTGCTTAATATGAAGGAGAAGGGTGACGTAAATTCTGGAGAATCAGCAGTTCGTCGACTGTTCCTACCCTTGCCGACGCAAACGTCTTCCAACCTACTATTCGTCTCGATGGATCAACTTGACGATGCAAATCCTACATCGAGATACGAACACGTTGAACACGTGGTATATACGTAAAGAGATTGATAGGGATAGAAAGGGAGAGAAATATCGAATGAAAAGATGTTTCGTTTAAACCAGAAACGATTCGATCGATCTGACCATTCGTGTTTGTTAACGGTACCTCGTGTTACGAATGACAGAAAATTGGTTGTAATCGAGGCCATAGGAAATCTCGCTAATGACACTATAAAATTACTTACGGCACATTGGTCCCTGTGACGGGTACTAATTTTAACGCCGGGATAATGAGGCGCAACGCCACGCGTAAATAACGCTTAAACGTGCGTAATCGGCACGTGCGATGCGTCGTTGTTCCCACTATAACTGAAGAGACTTTCATTCCGGTGTAATTGGTGAAATTTTATACGTTTGATGCGTGCTCACGATTGAAATTTTGTAGTAGGCTTATCGGTGGCTTATTTTCTGGCAAATGAAAAATCTATCCCGTTTAAATCTCCTAATATTAAACTGTATTACAATTAAAATTATTGGCTAATTTAAAGAGATTGTGAGCCCTACTCTAAAACGCTGCAGTTTTCGAACGAAGTGAATATTGTTTCTTTGAATGTTTAACAAATTCAGTATATTATAAGCTTGGAGACGTACGAAGGCAGAAATGATTTTGGATTCATAAGGCACTGTACTTATAATTTTGAAACACATTGAACATAATTATAGAGTTATAGCCGGCACAATTTTAGGGGTACACCCGTGACCCTTTTAATCACCAGAACCCACAAGATCCTGCGAACCCCTGGAACCACTAAGGTTCACCAGAGGGTTATAACCCTCCAAACCACTAGAACCTTTGGGATCCCTGGAACCAACAAAACACGCCAATATACGCAAACCTTCGAGATCCTTCGAACCTCAAGGATCTACAGGACCTCCATAAATCTTGGGGCACTTGATAGCTGTCTGATTCTTGAAACTCGGAGAGTCCGTGTGATTTTCAGATTGGTGGAATTTTAAAACTAACGAAAGTTTATATTCCAATATCCTCTGAAAACTTGCATATAATAATAGCGTTTTGTTTCCCATAGTTTTCAGTTTTATTGTTCTTATTATTGCTATTTCTTATTAAATTTGACCGAACTTATTAATAAATGTTGATACTCGAAATGGAATGATTTGTGTTATACTCCATCTTTCGCTTTTCTCTCTCTATTTCGGTAAAAAGTACTTCGTACGATTGCAATATTCGCAGAATCTGAATTTATGCGAAAAAAATGTGTGTATTTTTGTAGGGTAAATTTGACGAACACCTAATAAAATTTCAGTATTTCAACGGTATTGTACTAATTCAAGTATAAATTATTACTTCAAGTACGCACAATCTGTTCTGAAATCTTCACGAAATCAATTCCCCGAAGGAAGTAGGGAACAAACGAAGCACGATGTATCGACATCTCGCCGTTTCAATTACTTACACGATCCAAGAAACCAGATTCCACGGCAATTTCGTTCGCGCGAGCCATGGAGATGGAGAATAGACGCTTCCGTGGCCGGAAGTATCGCAAGTGAGAAAACGAAAGGAAGAAAAAAGCGACGGAAGAAAGGAGGATAAACTCGCCTGTTGGAAGTTAGGAACGAGTTGGCGTTAGGGAAAAGGGCAATGAGCATCTGGGGAAATCTTGGGAAATAAGAAGAGGCAAGGCCGGACAGAGAACGAGAACAGAACGAGAAGAGAACGGAAAGAGAGGAGCTCGTGTAGCTTCCAGGTCCGGTTACACCGCAAACCCGATAGCCCAGTGCTCCCGTTGAGTAGCCTGCTTCCTGTTATGTCTAAAGATATCCTAGGAAGTCCAGAAACTTTTCACTATACCGCCAAATTCAGGGTCTCGCGTAAAATTTCCATCGTCGTCTCGTTTCCCTTCTGTTTCCACCAGCGAATGCTTCTGTAAGCGAAAAAAATTGCCTCTCCCCAATGAGACATTCGTTGGTCCATTGAACGGTCCACTTTTTGATATTCTGTCAATTTTAGTGTCAAAGCACATGCTTGCTGCTTAATTTTTCATGAATAAGACAAATTTGGTAAATTTTATTTTGTGGAGTTAGTCAGTTTGGCTTCTGAGTGGCTCATATACGTATACCTCTCTTGTTAGTACTAGGAACACATTGCTGTGTGATTTTTTTACTAAGAATTTAGTGTCTACTACTTGGCGACGTAACAAAATCATGTGATAGGATCATTTTAGTAAAATTAACAATTGAATGTATTAATGGCTAATTCAACAGTTTGACTCCAAAGAGGTTAAGTGAATAATAAGAAAGCATGGCTAACAGGGGAAACTTTGGTATATAGTGTTTTTCAAAGAAAAATTCGACGTATTCTTTTATATCAGCAATCGTCCACGGTAAATGACGAAAATCGCCCTCAAAGTTGGAGGCAGTAAATTAGTATATTTAGTCTACTATCTCGAAAACTATTATAGCGTAAGTTAACCAATTTTGTATCTTTTATAAGCAGGTAGACCATTTAGTCTGAACAGTGTTCAGCAGAGAATACGTAAATAGACATATGAATCTTTACTCATAATTTGAAAGAAAGAAATGCTTGAATTTGTACTTGAACGTATTTTTTTTTTTTTATTTTTCGACTACACAAAATAAAAATAAGAAGTTGCAAAGAGTCTTCTGTTTAATTTTGTTATTTTGTTCTAGGGTGTAGTGCGAAAGCGTGCACGCATAAATTATGATAATTGTCAGTGGAGAAATTAATTGTGATATAAATGGATAATGGTGATTGATGGAGGCAATGATTTCAGATAGCCGATGAACGCCTGCAAGTTTGATATATAGGCTTGACAAAGTTTCTCACATTATCGAGCAATTACGTTTCGATTAATTCAGGCGTCGGAAACGTTACTTCGAAAAAGCGCTCGAATGGCTTATCTACACCACCAGAAAATGTAAATTTTCAGTCAAAGCCCGCCCTGTTGAAATTTCAATGCTAACTGGCATTTTCAATTTGTCCAATTTTAGTCATCAGTTGTCATCCTTTTATCATACTAACTCTAAAACAGAATTCTGCATGCGTTCCATCGACTATACACCTTACACAGTAATAAATTCAGTCCCTAATAAAAATGGCTTGGTATAATAGGTGAATTAAAAGAGAGACTGATCATTTGATATCTTTTATTTGTAAAGTATATTGCAGTATAAAAATTGTTAAAAGTATTCAAAGTGACCACCTTTTGCTTGCACACGCTTTATTAAACGATCTGCAAATTCATATATAACTTCTACGGGCATTGACTTTGCTGCCTTCAACGATTCAATATGAATTATCCACAAAATGGATAAGTTCTGTTGCACCTGTTGATGGACCGATAAATACTTCCTTCTTTTGTAAACTTCAACTGTTTCAGAAGATTCCAAATCTCTGTCGGCAATAACAGCACCGCGGTTCTCTTTAATACTCCGCTTCATGTTAACTGCTGAACTAATTAGATTCGAGTGAGCCGTATATTGTTTCTCAGAGCTCATTTAACAAGCCGAACTACAACAAGCTACTGAGATTCAGAATTTCGTGCGATAAAATCGTTTCATTTTGTGGGATATTACATATGGTACAACTACAGTTGGTCACAAAAGTATTCGGTACCCCCTTTGAAACTGAAGAGCCTTATTAAAATTGGACTAAACGACTTGAATTTTGTTTTAGAAGTTCGAAGGATTAGTTTACTAGATGACGTGTACAACAAATTTTTAAAATATTACAATTGGAATCGCGAAGAAAATAGTGAAGGTCGCTTTTGCAACTTTTTTATCTGAGCCCAGAATGAAAATTGAAAACATGCGTTCTGTAGATGTATGCCAATTATGTACATGCTGAAAATTTCATCGAATTCGGTTAACGTTGCTACGAGCTACAAACGATTAAAGATGGCTTTTGAGTTACAACTGTAATAAATCTAACGATTCTCACATCTTTCGATCTGCGTCGCTTGTTTTTGCATCGACCGATTTCCCACAAATTACAATTTTTCCAAATTTTTTTGCACACGTCATCTAGTAAACTAGTCCTTCTAACATCTCAAAAAAGAGCTCGAGTCATTTGTTCCAATTCTAAAAAAGTTATTCTGTTTTAAAGAGGGTACGAATGCTTCTGTGACCTACTGTATGTACACTGCACACAAGATCGAAACTTTTACCTAGTGAAAGTCCTACGTCTCGCCGTTGGTCTCGCCGACAACCAACTCCCTACAAAACGTATTAATTTCCACGTACGTTACACAGACCAACCAACCTCGATCGAACAGTCGAAAGATTCAAGCAAACACAACAGAGTGTCCCGTACAGCACACAAAGTGAACGCGTCGTAAAAGCAATCCCAGAGTCGCGAGAATCACCTTGGTCGGGAAGTCTCGTCTGGGCAGCAATTATCCGTATCCTTGCTCGAGGCCGTCGAACGCGAATAGGAAATGTGTTGTACAGACATGTTCCACGTGAATCGAGAGCAGTCCTTTTTTTCTCTTCTTTCTCTACCGGCGAGCCTCGTCAAGCTTGCTCCCCAGGGGTGATCCGCACAGAGAAAATCGAGCGGGACGAGTGACGACGCAGCACCGGGAGAGAGGGGGGAGGGTTAGCAACGAAATATCGACACTGTGAAATTCAATGGGTTGATTTATGACCGCCATAAGTCATCAGTGACATCACGCACGCCCTGCACACAGGTTAGTCGACACGAGCAACCCCGTCGAATGCGCGCGAGCCTCCCCCATTACGATAGCGTACCCCGCGCGTTTCCCATCTCTCCGCGTAAAACGCTCCACGATCTAACCAGCGGCTTGTTCTCTCCTTCTGCTTTCTGCCACCCTCGCTCGCCGCCCGCTGGTTGCGCGCGTACACCCGTTTCACCTCTTGTGTCCGCCCTTTTTTTTCCTCAACGACGCGGCGCAGAGGTGAGAGGGGGGCGGAAATAAATGGAGGAAATTAATTGCCGGCGCGCGATACATCGCTGCCTCGTTTGATCAGTCACGCTTCATGACGCATTTTACAGGCTAGATCGAAGCTCGTTTTCCCTGCGTGCGCTGGGAATTAACCGAAGCGCGGAGTCGCATGTCAAGTAGATTCTCCGAGAGGAGTCCTCCTGGAAACTCCTTTCTCCTTCTCGTTTCTCTTACCTGTGTTTGGGTTACGTCGCTGGTCTTGGACTGGAAATGACGGGAAAGAAGGTGGAAACGCGTAATTGTTGTGAAGGGTGGGGTTGAGAGTATTGCAGAAGAGGATAAGGGGTGGTTTCTGGTGCAAAAATAAATGATAAATAAAATTTTGTTGGCTGAGGCTTAGTTTCTGGGGAAGTCAGGTTCGAAAATCTATTGGATACGTTTGCAGTTCAATTTCACTGATATTATGAAATATTATTGACATTTGGGCTTTGGGTTTCGTTGAACTTACTGTTAGTAATTCGTGAAAGTCGCGTTGACATTGTTTACGAACACGACAGGCATTGTACGTCGTTCGATGAACCGTATTCTAACTATGTACGCGTAAACATTTCCAACAGATTTCAAAACCCGATTTCCTCAAAAACTAAGCCTAGAATGAAAAAATCTTATTCTTCGTTTTCTGTTTATTTTTTCACGAAGAATTACATGACGTTCAATACTTTGGTACACTGTATTGTGGAGAGTATTGAATTGCTTTGAGTTGATTCGTGAGCAAATTTTACATGTATAATACATGAAATGTACATATAAAGCAGAAATTTTTGGATAGTTTAGTGAATTTCATAGGATAGTTAGTGTCTAAAAATTTTTTAAATATAATTACCTAACAACGATATTTACAAAATTAGTACAAAAGGAAATACCCTGTAATAAAAGTATCAATTATATGAAACTGGTAAATAAGAATAATTTCTAACAATTTTTGTGAAACGAAGTTTCTTAAAATAAAATATCTATATTAGGAGAAGAATAATGAAATCTCATTACGTATTATGGCGATGTAACCTTCCTTTACTGAATTTAGATTGCATTTGCCAAAATTTCATAAAACTGCAACAAAGCAGAGTCTACTACATCTCACATTATTGCGCCTCTTTAATAAAACATTCACATTCCTATATTCACGTTTCATTTTGGTACATGCTGATAAAGTTTTCACCGAATACTACATGACACCCTGTATAATGAAAACAATATGGACACTTATATTTATTTTTAAAAAATATGAAAAGCACAATCTCCCGAAATCTCGAAAAATCTCCCAAGGAAAGTAGTTTAATTGCTATCGATTTAACATGAATATAAATGTGTAACTACACAAAAAATTAGATCAATATTTTCTAACTTTAAAAACATCGTCCCTGAAGAGGTTAACATTGCAAAAGCAATATATTTCGACCCGGTATTTCTATAATTAAAAACCTTCTTTATCTCCCTACGCGTTGCTACTAAATCGCCGTTAATTAATCAAAATTCGCGATACTCTTTATCAATCTCTCCGCTATCAACGAAACCCCCCCCACGAATCGAACGATACTGTCATCAGCCAACCGGCCGAAACTTTTTCATCTCTCACCACTTAATTTACCGACACGCACGATCCTTTTGTTCCTCGTATAGAAAAAGATCGTACAGCCGAGCAGACGAGATCGACAGCGTGCCTCGTAAATTTCGACGATAGGATCGCCGGGTTGGTTCGAGACAGCGGTCGAATTCCGAAATTCTATCGAAACCCACGTATCGCCGTCTCGTCACGCGAAAACCACAAAAGACAACTATGAAAACGTCTACGACGACGACGAAGTAAGGGCGCGCCTGGCATATTCGCCGCGAGCTATCGTCAGAAATAAAGAAGTACACGGTCACTTCGTCCAGATTCCTTTCTGTCAAACGTGCAAAGATAGGACTAAGCATTCGGTGCTTGGTACTTATCAGAATGACGGCAATAATTTATACAATTAGCCAGGCATGTCGACGCTCGCTAGAAGCCCGGTGCGGCGTATAAATTAAATTATCAAAGACTGGTATCCCAACCCTCTGCTATGTAGTCGGACGAATGCACTTTGTTGTTGTCGAGTAGGCACGAACCAGCATAAATACATATACGGCCGCGTATACAGGGTGAGTCGGTAACAGTCGCCACTTCGTGTAACTTGTCGTTTATCGATGCAAAAGACTCGCTCGTTTTTTTGAACGAAAATTTTTATCGAGAACGTTGCACTAGTAAAATTCATCGCGAGCTTCCTTAATCCCTTCCCTTAGGATTTTGAAATGGCTATCTCTCTCAATGCTACATACTCGGTGCTTTAATAACGCGTTAAATGAAGAAGGTTGAGACGTTAGGCGTCCTTCTTAATTAATGATTCTTGGACTTATAAAGTGAAACTGAAGTTAGAATTAAAACGATAGTTTATCGCAAATAGTATCTCACTCTGTGTTACTATTGTGTTGCGAGCAACAGAAACTTCTGCTATCGCCAGACTGCTATCGGACGAAGAACTACAGGAATGTAGCGATTGTCCAATAACTTCACCTGACTTCGTATCTTAATTGTAACCTGGACCACCAGTGTGATCCTTTATTACGAGTTAACCAAAATACTCTGTAGACTAAAAAATTTCTCGTTTCGAAACATTCCTCGTAAGGGTAACATTTTCAACATTGAATCATACATTGTCGCTTTATATTTCTACACCTGCCACATCATCGTTGCACAAAAGAATTATGTCGTTAGCTAAGTTCTGCGAATTTTTAACCTTGAAATATTTATTAAAATAATACAAATATAAAATTGTCGTAAATATTTATAAAAAATTTAAACAACGACCGCCAACTTGAACGATCTCTTCCCGCTTCCGTGGCAAGAGTTAGACTCCACGGTAGAAAAATGTAGGTTCCTTGGAGGCGAAGCAGTTATCGGCCCAATTTCTCACTTCATCGAGATTTTTGAAGCGCTGTCCTTTCAGACTGTGCTGCATGGAACGAAACAGATGATAAATCGAAGGTTTGGCGCCTGGGGAGTAGGCAGGGTGAAGAAGAGCTTCCCATCTTAGCTTGGACACGGTTTTAGCGGCGGTTTTTAGCAACGTTCTGTGCCAACATGTTCCTTTGTCTCTCAAGTCGAAATTGCCATTTATGAACCGTTGAAACCATCTCTCACATGTGTCTTCAAATACAATACCACTGTCGTAGACTTTTCCAATCAATCATTTTTGCTTCTCCTACTGTTTTCTTCCAATTAAAGAACAGCAAAGTACGACGACATATGTCACGTATCATTTTAAATAAAAATTAACAAATCTTTTCGTCTACAGTCTTAAACACGTGTCCGCATATTTCGTTACAGCAGAATGATTAACTTTCGAGAAGCAAAGCAAGAAGTGTCTACATTGAAAAGCGACGTGGAGAGCAAACGGTTGAAAAATTCGAAACGATCTCGATATTTTCGGGAGAGCACACGCAAAATAAACAAAACAGGTTGCTTCAGGTAGCAGTTGTTATTTGTTCACCCAGTATGCCGTAGACACGTGTGTAGAATCACGCGCATGCCTCCGTGCCACGCGAAACGACGCTAAGAAGGCCGATATCGGGGTGTGCGAGCGGCAAGCGCGCACGGTTGTTCATATTTACGAGTACAATTATACGCGTTCGTCCGCGTGTGCGAGCCGCGCGTGCACGCAGCTCGGTCTCTTCTAGTCGTCGCGTCGGCTGGGTTTTATGCGAGGGAATGCTCGACGTTGGCGCGCTGATTTCGCCGCACGAAAAGGTGGTTGCCGAAGCTAATTTCGGAGGCACGCGAGCCTCTGCGCAACCGACGGGCCTCGCGAATCGATGCTCGGTTCATTGTCTTGATTTATACTTAACGTGCATGAAGAAGCTAATTATTGCCTCGAGACCTGCACCTTACTCTTCTCTCCCGCCGCCCTTGTACGCCTCTTCTCCAACGAATTGCCCCCGTTTATTTTGGTCGCGAACGAGCTAACTCGTGTCACGGTTCTGCTCATACTGCTGGTTGTTTTAGAAGGATGTGTTTGCTCCTAGTTTGGGTTAATTGATGAGATTATTCTGGTTGGGCTTTTTACGGTATCCGAGGGTACGTTTCGTTGACAGAAAATGGACAATATAAGGTGTAGCCTAATTGGATGAATTTTTGCCAACCTGTTAAGCTATTCCAATAGAATCCTGTTGTATAGCCTGATTAGATCAACTTTTGATAACCTATCGGGCTATTGCAGCAAAATCCCATTGTATAGCCTAATCAGATCAACTTTTGATAACCTATGAGGCCATTGCAGCAACTATCTATATAGCGATCTATCCAAAATGTTCCGAGACAAACTTGTTCTTGGATTATCGCGATATGGTACATAAACAATTTTCATCGACTGGTCAGATAATTGATAAACAATACTACTTGGGTGTAATGAAAAGTTTGCTTGATTTGATCCGAAAAATTGCTGGGTTTATGAAAAAACAACACATGGAATTTGCACCATAAAGCGCACCGACACGTTTCGATGTTTCGACATCATCTTCTTCTTTTTTCCTTGATCTAAGTTGAGGGAATATGACAAAATTCGCTAAATGTACTAGAAGCCATACCAGAAATCGAGTTCCAGCAATGCAACGAAGATTAGAAAAACCGTTTGCACGAGCGTATTGCAAGCAATGGGGATTATTTTCAAGGTGACCAAATAGATATTACTGAATGAGTAACTTGTATTTTATTTAATTTGTCAGTATCATTACCAGCAATGGAGAGATTTAAATTAGCCGAGATACCAGAAGAGTATAATTTCAAATAATTTTACGATTTATAAATGTCACCTCTTTAAGAATTTTCTATTTAAACAAATACCTCAGTTCTTAGAAGTTAGAGTTCACACTCTACCTGTAGTTTCTTTCCAATTTTCTTCTACCATTATTAAATTTCACTTAAAATCAATTACACCGGACGTGTATCAACAATTTAATAAAACATGTCGATTATTCAAGCATCGAATGTAGCACAGCTGGAACATCCTTCGTTTATCTATTAACTTCTTCGGTATTTCGACCGGGCAATAAGCTGACGCTAAATGATTAGCCGAGAAGATTATGTTGCCCAACCGAACATTCGCTTTCCGCAGGATCAAATAAAGTGGTCAGACGGATTAATAAAGACACATATCGTCGAAGCAGACGGGGTCTCTGGGATACAGGAACTTTCTTTCCCCGCCATAAAGATCAGCAATGGCCCATATAATTCGACGAGGTCCGCCCGAGCAGCGGGTCATCTTCGAAGAAACCTTAATTGGAGGACGAGGAATTAAGATAGTTCGCGGGGCCAATAGCACGGCAGAATAAGGGCCATTTGTTTCTTAACTCACGTGTAGTGACTCATCCGGCTTCGTTGGTCTCGAAATCGATACGCGAGCATTCCGTACAAACGAATCGTAATTTTCTTTCCCCCCCCCGGTAGTGCGCGACCATCTCTTCATCTCCAGCGAACTGTATTAAACACCGTATATCCGGGAGAAATTTTCATTACTACCTGTTTGCCGGCTCTTTGCGTGAAATTGTTGCAGACACGCAGTTAATTAAGTTCGCCATTATCGATGAAGTTTATTTCGCAGCGAGTGGAAACGATATTAGCCTCGAATGATGTGTCAAAGTTGAGTGCACTTCCGGCGGACTTCGCAGCGTTCACGTGTGTACTCTTTATCACGGGATTAAGAATAGCGTGAATCAAATTATAGTATCGATATTTATCAGCAATTAGCCACGGTTGTAATTTGAATTAATTATCGGTAATTAGAAGCAAATTAGAATTAATAATGTAAAGCAATTTCGTTATTGCCGGCTGGCGATCAAAGAGAAGACTCAAAAGCATACCTCCGAGATAAAATTGTTCCCGTTCGAGTTATTGCGATTATAAATTCTTCTGACGTTGATTAAATGGATTTCTAATTGAAAATGTTTAATCGCGCGACCTCTTGTTATTTTACGCAGGAACAACGCGTTTTGGTTATCATTGGCATTTTTCGTTTCTAATGTAGGAGCAAAGTCGTATTGAGGGGTTGAACCACTCTTGAGATTTGAAAACGTCGAATTTCTATGTTTTTAGTCAAATCGATAGTTTATTCTTCTGAAAATATAATCCAAATAGTTTCAATGAAAAATTTCAATGGTTTTATGTCATTAAAGCCGATTTAATGAAGTGCATCACAGCGCACTGTCGATCAGAAATCGAAAGTTTAACATACCTAAAATTTAAATTCGTAGGGACGTAAGCAAACTTAACAGAATTTATCAGCATCTTTAAATCGACTGAAATGCAAACCCTTAAATATCTCGACAGAAAGGAAAATGGACTTACGCCACTTTTATAATAAACACTCCGTATGTTACGCGAAAAATGCAGCTAACATATTAGAAAATTTTTTAGTTCACGGTAAATTTTTTACAAGTCGAACTATCACCATTTGATAAATGATAATTGACGTTTATATTTCACGCCAGGGGAGTAATAATACTATCAGACGAATGGTACCGGTGCGTTCTAATCAATTACGCCACACCGGAGTATTTTTTATTCAGTAGCATTAATAGAAACAGCGTATTAGGAGAAGAACGTGTAACGCACGCTTTAATACGTCATTTTAATGAACAATTCCTATCATTAAAACAGGCGAATTCATGTATCCACCACGGTAACTAGTAATTACATACATAATAGGTTTTGCCTGACCTACTTCGACGCCGCGATGCATTGTACCGTCTATTGTGCGGGAAATTGCAGAAAGTTTCATAGAACCACCGAAAAGGCCGTAGACGACGTGGCGTAGATCTCTGTTGAAGTAGACAGAAACTAATTTGAAACAAATCTTAACTAGCGGAAACTCATTTGAAACAAATCTTTATCAGATCTCACCAGGCTACGGGTGCACAATAAATACCGATCACATTTGATCGTTACCGCGATTTCATTAATTGTAATTTTCTTCTAATAGCAGCGTAATAGCACGTTGAAACGATTAAACGTGAAACGAAACAGCAAATCATCTTCGTGTTCTTAGAAAATTATCAAGTGTATCGTTGAGAAGAATTTTCTTAGCTATTTCGTATTTTACGGTTAGATGTATAATTTATTTATTAAAGATATATGGATGCTATAAAAAAAGAAGGGGTGACATTTGCTCTATAAAAGGCAATTTACATTTTTGCATAAACATTAACTCATATTTATTCATGACTATGATTAAGCAATTAGAGTGAATGATATGCAATCTATTGTTAAGCGCAATTTAAATAATTTCAGTAACATCAAGTGTATAAGCTTTTAAGCCAGCTTTATTTAAATAATGAAAAAAAATGCACAATTTCGTTCGAGCACGTTTGCGCAAAAATAAACGTTTCGTTTCAGTTTCTCTTGCGAAAAGTGAAAAATCTGTGCCGATTTTGAGCTAAAATTGCTCTGGAATGAAAACGATTCTATACAGTCAATGTAAAGCTGAGATGCAAACTACATAGAGGGGTTATTTATAAGGTTGGAGAAATATGTTGAAAATGTATAATGACATTTTGTTTGCACGGAGCCTTTGTTCCCGCGTGAGTTGAGGTTGCAAATTGATCGAGGTGTGGGACACGGTTGCGGTAGCAGGAAAAGAACTTTTATATCGTTGAACGGTGACTTTTAAGTAGCAAGATATTTTTATTTCACTGTTCATCTTTGAAACTTGAATGCACACATTGTTGCAGTCTCTATTCTCGAATGCAACATCGATGGCAGCATTATTTCAAATGCCAAACAATGTTGTACGCGTTACTTTTGAATGCAACATTGCTTCAAGCGTTATACTTAAACGCAAACATTGTTGGAATCTCCATTTCTGAATGCAACATTATTAGAAGCGTTATTTTGAACACAAACATTATTACAAGCACTACGCTCGAATGTAACATTGTTACAAGCGTCATTCTCGCTTGTAACATCGTTAACTTGTATTATACTCGAATGCACATTGTGGCAAACGTGTTATCGAGTTAGCAACATTGTTGCCGCGAGTCGCTCCCGAAAATTGCACATTGTTGCAAAACGCGTTATCAGGCTTGCAACTTTGTTGTCTCGAAAATTGCACATTGTTGCACGACGCCCCGTTTTGCAACATTGTGCTTTTTTCGGGAGCCGTTCAAGGCAACAAAGTTGCAAACGCGATTCTTCTTTTGTATCTTTGTTGCCCGGAGTCGCTCCCGATAATTGTACACTGTTGCAACACGCAGTATCGAGTTTGCAACTTTGTTGCTGGGAGTCGCTCCCGAAAATTGCACATTGTTGCAAAACGCGTTATCGGGCTTGCAACTTTGTTGTCGCCAAAATTGCACATTGTTGCACGACGCCCCGTTTTGCAACATTGTGCTTTTTTCGGGGGCGACTTCAGGCAACAAAGTG
>NW_017100198.1:1422810-1429925 GCF_001263275.1 Habropoda laboriosa | reverse complement strand
GTCGTGCAACAATGTGCAATTTTGGCGACAACAAAGTTGCAAACCCGATAACGCGTTTGCAACAATGTGCAATTTTCGAGAGCGACTCGCAGCAACAAAGTTGCAAAAGAAGAATCGCGTTTGCAACTTTGTTGCCTTGAACGGCTCCCGAAAAAAGCACAATGTTGCAAAACGGGGCGTTGTGCAACAATGTGAAATTTTGGCGACAACAAAGTTGCAAGCCCGATAACGCGTTTTGCAACAATGTGCAATTTTCGGGAGCGATTCGCGGCAACAAAGTTGCAAAAGAAGAATCGCGTTTGCAACTTTGTTTCCTTGAACTGCTCCCGAAAAAATCACAATGTTGCAAAACGGGGCGTCGTGCAACAATGTGCAATTTTCAAGACAACAAAGTTGCAAGCCCGATAACGCGTTTTGCAACAATGTGCAATTTTCGGGAGCGATTCATGACAACAAAGTTGCAAATACGATAATGTGTGTTGCAACAATGTACAATTTCCGGGAGCGACTCCTGGCAACAAAGATGCAAAAGAAGAATCACGTTTGCAACTTTTTTGCCGAGAGTCGTCCCCGAAAATAGCACAATGTTGCAAAACGGGGCGTCGTGCAACAATGTGCAATTTTTGAGACAACAAAGTTGCAAGCCCGATAACGCGTTTTGCAACAATGTGCCATTTTCGGGAGCGATTCCCAGCAACAAAGATGCAAAAGAAGAATCGCATTTGCAATTTTGTTTCTGGAAGTCGCCCCCGTAATAATACCTCTCGTACAATATCTTAAAACGATTGACGAGCACATCAGTTTCCTATAGACTTGCATACTTGGAACGTGTAAACGATCATTGTCAAACAGTGTGCATCGCTTGCACGCGTGCATGTATGCATGTGTACACAGATCGAGGTAGAAGTGCCATAACCGAGCTCTCTGCAACTCCGCTGGATGTACCAACCACTCGAGTCGAATTCCCTTCTCTCCCTCTGACTTTTTCCTCCCGTCCCGTGCCGCTGCTTTATCTCCCCTCTATTTTACGCACTACGCAAAGATTTACTCAACAATACCTTGCACGAGGTTGCGATGCCTTACCCCTTCACGCACGTGACAGCTATCAAGAATCGTTACATGATGACTCACTTGCAACAGTGTTCTCCGTCTTATCCCCGTGACAACACCTGCTTTAATCTTCAACTCAATTACAGCGACATTGATCACTAGATTACTAAATTTCTACGCTCTCGAATTTTCAATGAATTCTATATAGATTTTCGATCTCATAGAATTTTAGAATGCAGGTATTTTAAAATTTAGGTATTTTAGAATTTACGAATTTTATAATGTTCTAAACACTAATTCACCGATCGTCACAGTGTTCAAACGTTCCACTTTCAATTCTCCCAATTATATTCCCTCCAATATCGCTCAATCTTTAATATACTAACCCTGAAATATCCACCACTTGCCCATCGCATTCCTCACCCAAAACAAACACTCTAAAATCACACAGGCACACCAGCTTGACCGCAAACAATTCTCTGCAACCAGGTGCGAATCTCGAAACTTCCATGCGTCCCCTTCACGATTAACCGGTATCTATGTAACTCTCAAGCCCAGCATCGTCACGATCTACGGTGTGTGGTGTTCGATGAGTCCCGTATGCGCGAGCTTCGGTCCCCTTTGTCGGCTGAACCAGGTGCGAATCTCGAAACTTCCATGCGTCCCCTTCACGATTAACCGGTATCTATGTAACTCCCAAGCACAGCATCGTCACGATCTACGGTGTGTGGTGTTCGATGAGTCCCGTATGCGCGAGCTTCGGTCCCCTTTGTCGGCTGGTGCTTGGAAAAAGAAAACAGAAGGACAAAGAGTTGAAGGAATTGCGTCCCCTGAGAGTCCGATGCAGATATTCTCGTCTTGGTATCGCGAGGCTTTAGAACTGGCTACGGAAAGGGAAGGAAGAGAGTCTCGAACAGGGAAGAGGGAGAAGAAGGGCGTGCATTTGCATGCGAAGCCTCGGGCTGGTTGCGGTGCAGTGGCCACCGGTGACCAACAGACGTTTTGTTCGTTCGTTCGTTTCTCAAGCAGCCAGCATTGGGATTCAGGACGAAAAGTGAAAACGGACTCCCGCGTCTCGTCTTCCTCGTCTCGTTGGCTCCATCGACGACGACAACGCGACGAATATCTCTCGTTTACCGCGATTTCTAGCTCGCCGCTCCCTCGACACTTCACTCGCTCCCCTCCCGCTCCATTGTTTCACCTATTTCTCCCTTTTAGCTTGTCGTTACACCCTGTTAGACGTTTTACGTATTCAGACAGAGTTTGGCCCGCGAACGCGCGTTATTCACCTCGCCAGGGAACTTTTCAACGTGCCTGCTCCCGGTTAATGCACAACCACGCGAACTGCCGCGTTTTGTCCCGTTGTTTCGCGATCTAGACCCTTGCCGGTGTTTCCTTCGGTTGGAATTATTGAAAACGTTTCTCGAGTGCTGTTAATTGGAGCTGAGTGAAACTAATTCCTTGAAACTCGATGTGGGTGTCGAGGAACGATATTAATTTTTATTTCCCATTTTTTGATTGATTTTTACTATATTTTAACATCTTTCCAATTATTTTTTTCAATGAGTTAAAGTCTGATGTACGAAATAAATAAAAAAAACATCTTGAAATTATAATAACGTAGATATAATTCTGCAAATTGTCTATATTTTTATCGCGAAATATTGAATGCCTGAAATTCCTTAACGCTGGAATAATCGGCCGGGTCAAAAGTGACCCCTTAGCAACTTTCCAAAAAAAAGTGTAAGTATTATCTCTTGTAACTTTCCTACTTTGTCTTCTGCATGTGTACTTCTATTTGTATCGACATGAATCTAATTTTTTGAAAATTGCTAATGGGTCACTTTTGACCCGGCCGGACCTTCTATTACTAAAATTATCAATAACTGGATAATCGCTAGCTTAACAGAAAGGTAATAAAATTATTAAAATGGGTAATTCTTTCTCTTTGAACGCTATGTGCAATATATAAGTAAACGAATAAACTACAAGAGGAATACTTAATTCTACGTAAGTGTAATATGCAATGCTTTCAATCTTAACGAATTCAAAATATCAATTCACCTTTATGTTTACAAAAGTTTCAACGCATATCCAGAGAAACAATAGCCCCCTACGTACGAGTAGCCGTGTTCAAATGAAAGTTCCGATCCGAACAACTGGATCGTAACAAACTCTATACCACGAATAGCCATTCTGTTTCCCGGGTGACAGAATGACAGTGGCTACGATCCGTGGCAATGTATCTGTCCTCTTCCTCCTCCGAACGATTATTTCGTTTCCTTTTAAAGCGTTTCCGATCGAATCTTGTATATTTATCCGCGGCTTCGCTGCAAAACATAACGCAAGCTCGTTGAAAAGTAGAACGAATCGAAGGCTTTTATTGTACACTCGTTAATCCCCCGATAATATCCTCGACAATATCGTTAGTTCGATTTTCCATTTTCTGCGTCTAACAAGTGTAACAGTTTCACAGCTTCCGTACGTGAATGGTATCCTCCGGTATTGAGGCAACCGGTTGATTGTTTAATTAAATTACAACCGTTTACAAGAGGGAAATTGATAGGAAGGTGGAACGCGAAAGGAAAGCCTACGTGGTGGTGGTGGTGCACGCGGGGGTAAATATTTGGGGAACGCCATATAAAATTTGTAAAGCGTGATATTGGAATTGCGTTCGTCACGCGAACATGAAATTCGCTGCGCTCTTGAAGTTGCATAAGTCGATTACACGAAATGTATTACTATCGCAACGACAAATTAATTAAATTTCCAGTTTCGATAATCGAGATTAAATCCAAATAAATATACCTACACCATGTTGTACGTTTACTAAATTAAAAGGGCATTATAGTCGATTCGTAATAGCCACCGCACGGTATCGGGCCGCATTATCGGTTATTAAAAAGCATTTCCCAAAATTTATCGTTAACATACGCGGTAATAACCCTTTCAAACTCGTATTACCATCGGGAAGCAATCGCGTTAATTGTTATACCGGGTGTCTCAGTTTTTTTTTCTCGATCAAACTTTGTCAGCGTCTTCGATGGGCATAAGAGAGAAGAAAATGTTACATGAACATACATAGGTCGTTTGGAACTTTGTTAAGAAGTTATAAGAAAAATTTAAAATACAAAGCAGATGGTAACGAATTTGCACTTACTAAATTATAACGAGGATAGCAAATAGTGTTAATGTAGTACAGATTATTGTAAAGTTGCTTATTTAGTACTGGAGGAAGTTTAGCTAACTATCTTTTCTTAATTTCTGTTAAACTTAGAAATTGCTGCATGTCTGTTTGTCAGGAAATAGTTGTAAAATCAAACCTCGCTAAATTTAACTTAATCTAAGTTAATTTAATTGTTAAATTTCTACAAAAATTCCTCTATTTACGTCTCAACATTAGATATAAATCTCAACATATAACATTGTTTTAATTTAAGAAAAGTTATTGAAAATAATATGAAATTTTGCCAAAAACTAATGATTTTCCTACGTTTGCAACAACGAAACTAACTAATCATCAGGGAGAAGTGTCAAGAACACGTGGAAATTATTTCGGTAATGTATCTAATGTATCTAAATGTACTGATAATGTATCTAAAGTTTCATTTCAAACCTAGCAAGTAAGAATCGCATCTTGTCGCAAAATGTACCAACAACCGCCAACGATCTACGTCCCAACACCAACCATGAATTCCCAGTGACCCTTCCTCGACCCGGAGAAAACGGCAACGAACCGTTAATTTGTGGTTTCATTTCGATCTTGCACGCTCGAACGCGGAAAAAGGAAGCCCTAGACTAGGATAAATATAACCTAGTGAAAGAAGGATGGCGGGGGGGGGAAAAAAGAAAACGAAGATTCGACGTATTAAACGCGATGCCAACCGTGTTGCAGCAGTCCACGAGCAAATTTCAGCGGTCGAGCCATTCGTCTCTCGATTTACCGGGCCAGAAGGTGTGAAACGAATTAAACACAGGCGGTGGCAGCCCCTTCTTCATGCCTCTCCACGGAGAACCCTTTTCACCGGTTATCTCGCTTCATCTTTCCCCCGTGTTTCGTCGTTGGTCTCCGTTCCGCGCGTTCACGGGCCCCGCAACGAACAATGAACATTGGATACTCGAGATAGAAAATATGGGTGGTCGGAGGTGGACGCTGGGGTGAGGCCAGCTCGTGGATCAGCAGATGATTACGAGGTCGTAAATCTTACAAGTTCCAGCGTGCTCGCGAACACGCGGTCGGCGGTCCTCTGCGCCAGTGCATCACGAGTTGACGGTGCACGCTGCAAAAATTGCTCCGCTTCGCTTCGGTGCTCGCGCTACCGCTCGTGCTCTATGTTTGTTAATTGAAAAATCATTTGGGATGCATTGTCGTCAGCCGAGGTTCTTGCGATCGTATCCGGTGAACGAGATCGCGCACAGACGTTCCTTCTGTTTCGTTAATGCCTCTATATCGATGGTAATGAGGCGAAATGGAGAGGACACCGGGATGTTTCGAAGTTTAAGGTGTAGGCGAAGAGGTTATTTCTGAGATTAGGAGAGAAATGATAAAATTCTTAATAGATATTGGAGACCTCGTATAGAAAAGAAACTCGGTGCTTTGAAATTTCCTTCATTTCTGTTACCGAAATACCAAAAATCGCACCGTTCGCAATAACCTCACACTGTCACCCAAAAATTCCGTCGAACAAGGACGTAACTGCCAAAAATTCAACAAAAACCCTCCCACTGAAAAGTCACTCGAATAAAAAAGTAAAAAAAAAAATAAAGCGGAATTCAGAAACGAATCGCAAACAGTGAAACAAAGCGCTTTAGTGCTTCCGCGCGATCCCTCGATCGCGATGGTCTTCCGGTGGTACAGCACGGTTAACGATTCACCGCTTGTATCTTGGTTCGCGGGTACGAAAATAAAAAGATCCCCCGGCGTTTAAATTTTCGAGCTAGTCGTATCGAGGGGAGCGTTCCCGTTACACTGGGTGTCCCAATTTCTTCCGACCAAACTTCGTCAAACATTGTCAGTGTATTCTGTGGGTGTAAAAAGCAAAAAACTGTTATAAAAACATAAACCGTTTGAAGCTTTATTAAAAAGTTGTGACAGAAATATGAAGTAACAGTGGACCGGTTTTTTCCCGATACAGCGTAGATATTTACAAATTGGCGCTATTTACATTAGTTCCATTTCAAAGAGTTCTTATGAATACAGGATTTACATCTACGAAAAATTGAAGTTATTACAATACGAAGTTCTTATTAATTTCTTTCAATTTCTGTGAATACGTTACAAATTCTTTGTATTAATCCTTTGTAATATTAATTTGGATTGGATAAACTTCTTCTTTTAAAATTCTCCACAAGTAAAGATCCTGTAGCGTGATATCTAGTGAATTGGTCCTCCTTGACTCATCCATTACTTAACCATTGAACCATTTAATATTAATGAACAATTTCAACCTAAAATAATCATTGCTGTACAACTATCCAATTGTATCCACAAATTTTGACGAAATGACATATCTCCTAGCACTTTTCATTGCAAAAAATGTGCAGTTAATCATTGTGATAAGAAACAACGTCCAACTATTCTTGTCGTAACTTTTTAATAAAGCATTTACGAGCCTACGCTCGTAACACATTATTTCCTTATTTTTCCACGTCGAATATACTGACACCGTTTTACGGGAAAAAGCTGGGACACCCTGTACACATCCAGACTCGTAACGTGTAATATAATCGGTATCGTGGCGCGCGATCGTACGCTCACCGGCAGCGATGCGTGATCCGGTCGAGCCGTTCACGTCCGTCGGGCAGGGATATTCGATTTGCCCGTTGTCCGTGAGTAAGGACATTAAAGGATTAGGGTGAAAATCCCCGAAATTATTAGGCGATATCCAAGTGGAAAATGGAGCGCGGCTCGGAAACGCTGACTGGTCAGCGACTGGTGCACGGTATACGGTTTGTCCATCTGTCCCTCGGGACGCACGGTGTACGGTGTCTATGCTAAAAGGTCGACCGATGGCTCGACAGAGGCGACGGGGGAAATGGCTCGAATTGGCGGTAGTAGGTTGGGC
>NW_017100198.1:1410913-1422526 GCF_001263275.1 Habropoda laboriosa | reverse complement strand
GTGTAATCACGCTAACCACCCAGAGAATGGATAACTCCGGGGCCGGCCAGCCCCGATACAAGCGCGCCACACGCTTGCTCGTCATTCTTTCATGCCGTTTTTCCGAGGAATTTAAAAATTCACACCGATTTATTGCGCTTAAAGGACGCGCTTTCGCGATTACGTGCCGTGCATGTTACAGAACCTTTCACGGAATTAACGAGCGCACCATCCGTGGTCCTTACGATTCTTTTCCACCCCTCTTTCCTCCTCTTTGCTCGTTTTTTCGCGTTTAATTCTCGACACGTTAGGGCAAACGGCGTTGCTTGATAAACTGATGGCGTTAAATCGTATTTTCGTACTTTGATTATTTTCTCTTCGACCCTTTTGTTTCCCTCGTTCTTCTCTCTCTCTCTCTCTCTGTTTAATCGATTCGCGAGTGGATTTTCCGGATGTATGAGTCGAGCTTGTAAGTGTTTTGTTTGCGACATTTTTGATCGCTGCGAAATATATTTCTGACGCGTTATTTTGTCGTCGAATCTTCGATGAAATTCCAAATATTTTGCACACTTTGAAACACTGTAAAAATCGAACTATCAAATTATCAGAATCACCTGAAGCAGCCGTAAATTCGTTGTATGGATCTTTTAATCAGCTGTTACACGATTTTTACGGCATCCTTAAAGCGGCTAAAATGCACCTGTACATAAAACTGTGTACCTTTGGCGTCTCGAAAGTTGGCAGGTTGAAAGATTGACCCCCTCTTTGGAAAGCACTTTCCCGGTCATTCGACGAATCCTTCATTCGACTGTTGTAACATCTACGATCATGAATTCTCGATTGAAAGAGTGCTGGTAACCTATCTCTACCGCGGGCATATCGGTTCACGAGGTGAAATCTCAAAGGGATTCACTGCGGGATATTACATAAGCCAATCCATTTAATGTTATTACTTACGGCAAAAAATCAGCCCGACGAACCTCGTTACTTCCGAGTCGCGTTCATCTTGCGTCCACTGGTTCAAACTGAACTGCTGCAGATCGACGTTGTAAGGACAAATATACTACGAATGAGTATGAGTATACACTACGAATGAGATCACTGTGCGTAAGTGCAGTTACCAGTGATGAAGAGGAGTAAACTTTGTTTATTTTATCCTTGCTTTCTTTGTTTAAAGCAAGAACGTTCGTCAAAGCAATTTTAAAATTTTGAGAACGTGAAAGTAATTAATGTATAGAAGTTTCACACGATACATAGGAAAATAGAAATAAATTTCTGAGTAATTATTTCTGGGAATTGCAAGGGAAATTTCGCAACCTGAAAATTCAGAAAAGTTTGAAACTTTGCAGAAATGTATTATAGTTCAAGTGACGCTAATAACGAAATACTATTTTGTTTCGGCAATGAAACGATCCTAGGGGTGAAAACAGCCCCTTAAAGAAACTATGTGTTTTCATATTATCGTGGATATTTAAAAAAAAGAGTTTTTGAAAAGCATAATTTTTTCACAAATTTAAGTTCATTACTCCTTTTTTCGAAAATTTTTCCCTTGAATAAATGAAAAGCTTCCCTTGTGAGTAAGAAAAGTCTCCATACACCTGATTTGAATTTATTCAGCCTTATATAATTTCAACAGAGAAAGTGGTAAATAAATAATATTTACGTTATTTTATTAAAAACATAACGTTTACTCTGATTCACATTGTTATATTTCTGTGTCAAAATTATACAACGCAACATAAATTCTATTGAGGTGTACAGAAACTTTTCTGAGTAAGTGTATGTATAACACTACTGTAAATCAATTATTATTTATTGGTTGCTCGATAATAACCGTATGAAATATTAATCTCGTTTTTCACTAATTCATACGGATATAAGAATAATTTTCAATCTAAAACTTACCTAACGTTATTGATTACAAACGTTACATTAATCTGCAACTATGTATATAAACGAAAATTCATTAATTTTCTTACAGTTCCTCATAATTTCTCCTTCCCTCTAAAGGTCTGTTATTCGAGCGAATCGAGAAAACGGGAAAATAAATCTTTCATTTGATACGTTTCTCGCAATACCCAACAGAATATTGGAAAAATGAAGCTTCAGATAATATCTTCACTCCACAAATTCAAATTTTATCAAATATACAGAATACGAAGAAATACTACAGGTACAGGCGCTACCTTCAAAAAGTTTACAATCACTGTGCATCGCAAGTTACACAAAAATTTCCAGAAAATTCTTTCCAAATTGTAAATTGCTATCGATCTCCACAGTATTAATTCCAAATCAATAAAAAGATCCCAAGCTTTTGGTCCGCAATGTACCCAGGTTAATTTCCACCGACACGTAAGTACCTACGTCTTCTTTAATTTGCAAACAAAACCACAAAATCTGAGATGAAAATAAAAACGCCTCAACGAGCAATAACTCTCGTTACCGTTGAAAATAAAGAAGAAAAAAAAACTAGCTGCAAATTAAACGAATAAAGAAGAAATTTGCAGGAAAAGTAACAAGAGAGGAGACACACAGGCGTTTGTGTTCCACGTGTATCGATACGTCGAGGCCGGTGGCTAAATTAAAGCCGGCCAAAGGCACGATTAAACGAAAGAAAAGAGGGGGGAAGCGGCGGAGCTAGCGGGATCGAAGGTAAAAAAACAAAACTATAAAATAAATTGAGCCGGCAGAAGGACAGTTCCGGGATTACCGGGCCGATGCATTTGTTTTACCGTAAAATCCGATAGCCATCGGCTCTCGGTCTATAAAAAAAGAGGCGGGTGGGTTCGCAGTTGGGTGCGATTTCGAGATTTAAAGGAGAACGACCCGTTCGAGCCGCGTTCAATTAGACTTTATGTTTATCGTTTGGTTCCCAGTGAACGGGAGGAGGGTGGGTTTAGGGTGGGCGGGTGCAGCTCGGATTGTTCTGTTAATCGAAGGGCTCAACGATTTCGAAGGAAAAAAAAAAAAAAAGAACGTTCCGCATTAATCGTGCCGCGATAAAACTACCGGACTCGATCGGCGACTTTATCTGTTACGCCTGCGACTTTGGTTAATGTGCTTTTTCCCCGTAGTGGAGAAATGTAGATTTCAATGAATTTTTTTAGGCACCGTGTAGATGTATGAATTTTTATGTATAAAAGAAGGAAAACAGAATGAATTTTTGAAGAATATTGAATGTGATTTGAACGAACAGAAAATTGTACAAGATAGGGAAAAGTAACACACAGACGTAATAGTTTATAGCAATCGATCTGATTTGGGTGATATTGAATATTTAGAAAGCTAAGATTCTTCATTCGTTCCCTTAATATTTCATATTTTTGTTATAACTTTTCAACGAAGCTTCAAACGACCTATATTTATATAACATTTTTTTCTTGCTTATACCCGTACAATATACTGACAAAGTTTGACAAAATTTGATCGGAAATAATTGGGACACCCTGTATATAGTACAGAATACAACGTAGAAAAATGTATGCAGGGGTAGTCGCAACGCTGTTCTGGAAATCCAGCTTTAATAAAACTGGTCTAACCAATTGATAAATAAAACATTGAACAAATTACAAAGATCGACCGAAAATCCAAATTAAAATTCCAAAGTATGAAAATACTAATATTCGCGAACTCTTGTTTACCCGATAACGAGCTGATTTATTTGAATGAGCGCGGAGAAAGAGTTGCAACGTTGTTAATTACATCATTCGAAGTATAATTGCTTGTACTCCGAGGGAACCGCGTTTAATGTCATGCGTCTGCTTGAAGTTTAAGCTGCCAGCTTTATCCATATCGCGTCATTTAATTGACGAACAAATCCGCAATGGCGAACGTACGGAGGCATTATAATAGGGAGGCGCGTACACACATACAAAGCAGGAGCGGTGTCGTGTACGCGCTACATCCACGTTCTACGCTATTTTACGCCGAATCTATTCGAATGCGCGGCATGCTTGAAAGTTTAAACGAGAAGGAAGTTACGAAGACTTGTTATCACGGTCGTTTAATCATTGCGGATTATGTAATGGGAAGAATATGCGGTTAATTAGCGTGGGAAGCTATGAACTTCTAGTCCGCGACTCTTCACAGAATTTTCAACTTTTCAACCCTCTCTTTTCTTTCTCCTGCCTAATAATTTCACCCGATTCTGTTTTATGGATAAGCGAGAGGTAAAGTTGGTTAATATAACTTTCGTGTATTTTTGCCTTCGACTAGTCCCATTTATTTCTAATAAAAATTCTTAGTTGTATTATTTCTTATTTATCTTTATTTATATGTATATTATGATTACATAAAAAAAGTGTATCAGATTTTGTGCAGCAAGGAAAATGTAGATATTTCAATGTGAAACTAACGAACGAGGCATGAGAAATAAATTAAAACGAATGGTTCGTGTTACTTTTATGAAAAATGTTTTTTAACGTTACTGTTCTGACTTTTTGGTTTATACCGATGAAGCTCGTAAGAAGGAACCAATTTTTTTTCACAAAATTATCGTTTTGTCTAGTGCGTTAAAATTAGATATACGTTAATTTATTATTACATCATATCCCATTCTTAACATACGGTTTGCAAGATATTAAATATTTTTCTTACGTTCATTTCTAACGTTACACTCAACCGTGAAATTAAAAACTGTTAAAATGTTAGTAGTAATTTTTCAACTTCACATTCAGCATTCTCTAAAGAAAGGAATGTAGAAACGAAAGGCTTTGTTACATCTACTATTACTTACGGACGTAGGAATCGGTATGTTCTAACAGCGTATAAAAATTACATCTTTAAAACATTTCTAAAGTCAGTACACAGTGCTTCGCAGCATCACGTTTCAAAAAAATCTTGATTTGTAACACTGGACATCGTTCAGACGTCTTTTGGACACCTTTGGGCTTCTACTCGACGTCTTTAACCCTTTGACAGTCTGATATAATTACGAATTAGAGTGAATAAAATTCATATTTTACACGTATCTTTTCAATAATTACGTCGTGTGTGATTATTTTTAAAGCACAGTGTACATAACCCTGCGTCACAGTTCTGATAACAATATCTCGTCCCTTTCTAACTTTCTTCTAAAAAAAAAAAAAATACTTCGAAAAATATTTTAAAACGTGAATAATTTCATTAGTCACAATCTAGAAGCAATCATTTTGGAGTTAGGCCATTATTGCTCCGATAACTTGAAGTACGTGATAACACCATTACAATAGACACATTCTACGGAGTAGTTTCTATCATCGAGCGGCTTACTTAGCAATGATCGAAACGATAAAAACGCAACAGTATCGAAATTTCATAAAGCTACGCCTCCGTGGCTTCCCTCACGCCCGCGGATTTCCTCGCGTTTCGCACCGGCCGCGTGTGGAATTCCCTCGCGGATAGCTGTTCGACGGGAGCCATTTTGCGCCGCTGGCGAAAACATAAATTCCCACCAAAAGTGAATTCGCCGGGCGTTACCCATATCGAGCCGCGAGGCAAATGCGCGCTGAACCAGCGCGCGCGCCCGCCTATACGTTCAACATGGTGCACGCAGACGATCGTAGCTGACCGAACGCGGCTCGTCGTCGCTTTATCAACGACTCCTTTCCTCTGGGTGATTGCCAGAAGCGAGGTTGGTAAAAGCGGCGCGTAAAGGATGCGGAGGAAATAAAGAAAGAAACGCGCCGGCCTAACGAAGTCTGAGCATGCGTTCCCCCGCTTTCTTTCCGTTCTTCGCGCATCCCTTTCCTTCGTTTTTTCCCTAAATTTGCCCGTTTATGCTGTTCCAAGGTTTTTTCACCTGTGCTAATGATAGACGACACTGTTGAAACATTTCTCCTACGGGGTGTTTCGGAAAATTTTATTTTTAACGTGAGAATCGATTCTGTTAGGTTCGTGCATATGAAACGTCATTTTTTTTTTAAAAATGAAACTTTAGATATGTACATGGTGTTTCTTCAAAAACCAATGTATTTCAACGATTAACACGTTCCGTGCCAAGCCGTTTTTGAGCAAGTGTCACTACCAGTTTGGTAAATATGTAAAAATTATATATTTTAGCGCTTTTTTGTAAAGTAAATGTTGTAACTGTAAAATGCACTATATAACAAACGAATAACTTTATTAATATTGAAAATATGCAAGAGTTCTTGCCAAGAACCGAGTACCGAAAATGGTACCTACACGTGGCGCGCAACGCGTTAATTAGTTTCCTTATTCCAAAAGTAATTTCGTGATTACGAAAGTGGTCTAAGTGAAAAATCGAAAAACATTGAATTTATCACTTGTTTTGCGTTGCGTCGATTTTTTCGTAGAAAGTTTCAATCGACGATCGAATAATTTGTCGACGATCGAGTGCTGATGATTTCATATTTCAAGCATTTTCTTCTCACACTAGCAGAAGTGGCAGAAAAATCGGCGGAGACTGTTACACCGAACACCCTGTATTCTTTAAATTCAATTATATTGCTTTCAATTCCCGGATAACCGTAGCGGCGATAGTCTTTTTCCCAAGGAATCTGAAAGGGTGGCCGAGAGAACGACGTCTCGCGTAGAGTGTACGCAACGAGCGGTTAGATTCGAATGGTCATGAAAGGAAAAGAAGAGGCGGGAACGCGACGAAATGCTAACGCGGCCTTTAGCTCAATGAATATTTCAGCGAGTCAAAACCCCGAAGCCGGTTTCCAATATTCCCGCATCAATTTTCGTTCTTTATCCGCGGCAGAATTTTCTCAGCCGGCGTCCGTTCTTCCCGCCGCCAACAGGAAGTTGGGGAGGAATAGAGATGTCCACGCGGTATGACACGCCACGCTCGAAAGATACGAGACGAAACCGATAGCAGAGAGAAACCTTTTGAGAAACGATTTCATTTTATCCTGTCCCTTCCTTCGTACGCGTTTCCCCCCTGATTGTCCGGATTTCCGTCGGCGTTCGCGCGCGTTATACGATCGGATATTAACGGTATAAACGCGATCAAGTAAGAAAAAGGAGCGGAATTTTATAATCATTTTGTATTAGAATTTTCAAGTAAGTATTTTGTGCTACATTAAGTGGACCACGTAAAACTAGGTCACCTAATTGTCTTCTTTAGCGATGGTGATTCGAGAAAATTTGTATACGCAATTTAAACGGTTCCAAAGGGTGAATAAGAGGGGAGAAAACATTTTTGATGAAGAAAATGGAAAGAAATAAAAGAAAGATTCACATTTGATTAAAACTTTTATTTTATTGTGCATCAATGTCTGCTGCAACAAACGGTAGAAAAAATATATACATTCATGTGAACATTTTTTTCATCTTATTCACCATTTATATTACGTATAAAAATTTCTAATACCTCCATAGCTAGGGATGATAGTAAAAGAGGTGGCCCACCCTATGTATTGTACTCTTCTTCTCTCTGTTTTGGAGGTATTGGTGAAATGGGGTTGACTTGTGTGAAGTTTCATTCAAGATTTTTATTTTCGGCTAAATATGTAGATGCTGTTTTCAAAGTTCGATAGAATTTCTACTTTCTTAAGTGTATAAGAGATGGAGGAAGGGCAAGAAGGATGTTAAAGTGTCATTAGGGAAGATTGATAGTTGAGACGTGAAAGGTACCATTAACATTTATATTTTATTAAATGTTACTGTCGTGTTTCTCTTCGAAAACGAGAATATATTATCACGAGAAGAAGAATCTTCTGAACTTAAACGAAGTGTCGTTAAAAATTGTTTAAAGTTGTTTTAGAATTCATTCGAAATTGTTCACAATTGATGTTCCCCAACTATATTTACCAATGTAAATAAAAAATAGTTTTACGATGCTGTAAAAGAAAGATTATCGACAAACTAATTAATACTTCAACTAGAAAAATTAAGCACACATACATTACGCAACTGTATAAAAATATTCAAGGAAACTAATCACAGAGAGAGGGACCAAGATCGTTTAACTTCTACGAGACTTAGAAAGAAAGAAATTAATTATTGAAATATGGAATCAAAACTGCTCCCTCTCCAACCTACGATTTCAATCAATTAAGCCACTGGGACCTTTAAATTACTTTTACATAACTGTGTCATTCGAAAATACGCCGGTCGTTTGCATATCATGTCGCGTCAGTACCTCATGATTTTATATATAGAGTATCAGTGAACTGATCGTACAACCTCCATGGTACAATCTCCATAAAAAAATAAATCGAAAATGTAGAATAATATTTATTCATGTGAAGCCTTATTTCCGAATAAATCGATGCCGAAGATTTATGGAGTATGCGTGCACTTATCAATGCAAACTACTGTGAAGAGCTGGAGAGAATGCGGGAATAGATCCACTTTTTTTGACAAAATCATAAAGACAATGCAAACATATTTTTGTTATTGTTAGAAATGGTCACATCTTCGAGTATTATAGAATCATATAGTATCGAGGAGAACAAATGGGACACATGGAGATCGAGTGGAATAGAGCAATAGCGAGCGAACCGATGAGCTTCGAAGCAATAACGTATAGTCGATGGAAGAAATGTAGCCAGGTTGTAAATTAACCCTTTGCGGTCCAAATAGTCCAGTTAGTCTGCATTCATTTGGTCACTCTCGGGCAGTACCATGTAGTTTGCCTTTATTTCAATATTTCAGCGTAATATTAGTTATAAAATACTAAGTTTCAGTGTAATATTAATGCATAAAAAAATGGTTTATTCTAATTAATTTATAATTTATCATTGTATGATATCTGAAGGCAAAAATTCTTAGGTCGAATTTGACTCGACATAGGACCGCAAAGGGTTGAAGCATTAAGCAGCGGCACAAATTGCATACAATATTCTATGTTTTTCGATTGGGACAGAATCAAAGCTAAGGTATTCATACCTCGGTACTCATACTTATCTTCTCAGGTTTCTGTCGGTTCTCTTGTCGACCTCGCTATATTTCTTCCACCGATTATACCCGCGGTGAGTCTTGGAACGTATCACCCTCGAACACAGGGATCCTAACTAAATACTATGTGGAGAGCGTCGCAGGTATAGTCAAGCGAAGCGAAGGCAGTACTCCTGTTACCCTTGTACCCTCCCACTAGCATTCTTAGCTCTGCACAGTAGGCTGCAGTAACAAGTGCACAGTGTGTTGGTGCACCCGTTCTCGACAAATTTTCAACATCGATTCATCCGAAAATGAAGCTTCGTACGAAAAAATGTCACTTCACACTTTCGACTTATTTTTTCACGCAGATCCACTCTTCTTATACCACCAGTTCGCTGACACCCTGTATAGTATCACTTCACGACGTTCGCGCGACGATCGTTAACAGCTAGGTCTCGCGGGGCACACGCATCTTTCGCGAATCGATAAACTCACCGGATTTCTATGCGGCGTCGTTCCCGGCGAGAGCGTGTTTGCCGTTACGAAGAAGGTGGTCGTCGCACTCGTCGCGGGAACATCCATCAAGCAATTCAACCGGCGGTCGGGAGACGCGTAGATGTGGAAGCGAGATAGCGATAGGGATAGGTGGTCCCATCAATTTAAAATCCTCGCGCTGTAGGGGTGCCAGCCCTCGTTGCACGATCCGCGAGAAGATTTGCATCACGTAAGGTGCAGGCGTGACCAGATAAGACAGGAGGATTGCCGCGAAGAATTTCCATCCTCTGCGAGGATTACAGCCGTTTCGAAGCCTTTCCGCTTTCTTTCGTAGAAGAGAAGGAATTTCTCCAGCTCCTTCAGGGAAAAGAAGGTTTCGGTGACGTGTGCACCGTCACTTTAGAAAAAACTACACGGCGTGTGCGGTGAGATTAACCGGGACCGGAAGCACGGAGTGTGGCGATAAATGAACCAGCCTGCATCTCGAACAAGAGTTCTCGTTAGAGGAATGCGCTTGCTGTAGGTCGAAATCGTTGCATGCCTTTCACAATGACGATTACTAAGTTTCGTTCGATTTTCAATTAATGGAACACGAAGATGTTGGCCGAATGACGTGGTAGATGGTGGAACTTGGAAGTCGTTAGTACGTGGATTAGTCCGGCTAGGGTGTGGATCTGTGTATTGTTGGAGGGAAGTTCGAGAGCAAGAGTTGATTCGATGGGAAATGGGTTTGATCGAGGCTTCTGCGGTTTCGATGAGTTTGCATGGCTGTTTTGTTGGAAATGTTTCGTTGCAGTATTATGTTCTCCTTTGTTGATGTTTCAAGGGTTCGAAAATATTTGTACTTTTGAAATCGCGATATCTTTTGTACTGCAAATTTACTTGGAAAAATTCACGACTTATCTTTATATCGATTTAAATTGTTAATAGCATAATTTTGTAAAACGTTTTTACTTATATTTACCTTACAATAATGTTAAAATGTTCTTGTAATTTGGTATAGTTGCACGTTTTCTTACATAGGTACCTATAGTTTTTTCCTCATTAGGAGATTAATCTGAACCCTTTAGCAGTGTACTAAAAATGGCGAGATACAGTCCAAAAATTTGAGTATTACAATTCATCATTATTTAGTAAATAATTCTTTCTTGGTATATTTGAAAAAAATGAAACATCACCGAGAGCGCCTTCGAAATACACCAAACTATTTAAGCAATTCATTTTCTTCTCAACAATATTTTAGATAATAGACATTCTACTATCATTGACGTATCGTTATTATCGCATCCACGACAATTCTGTGAATCGTTTCAACAATAATAGAATACCAAGAATTCCATTATCTTCCAAACCTAGTAACTTCTTATCTACTTTATAAGTGAAAAATCCGAACAGACAGTCTAATAATAAAGCGATAATGCGTTCTTCGTACGATCAGCGTTCGAGAATATATATATATATATCTTCATTCACAGAATCTGTCCGTATCGTTGGCGTTTTTATATTCGTCGATAACTCTCGTTCTCGTTACACTTTACCATTCTATTCTGGGCAATCTCGTGGACGACTTCCGTCGTTCATCCCTATCACCCTTAACGAACGAATGGGCACAAAACCTTATCTTATTACCGAGGTTCCTGATGACGGACCCAGTTTTTGTCAGGCCTCCGCGGTACCCAGCGTAATCTGTATTTCTACGAATTCCTCCTTTTCGTTGGAAACAAAGACGGCGAGGAAAAAGGCTCCTATTGTCCACTGCTCGATATTACCATCGAACGAGTTGTGCAATTTCAAAGACACTCCCGTGTATCCGTTTCGTTCGAACGAAAGATAAAAAATAATGAAACGAGAGAATCGAGGAAAGGAAACGCTTGCCGACGCACTCTCCACGACGATTCTCAAATATTTTTCATTCGTTCGAAATGGAAATCACTATTCGCCTGACCTCCTTAATTATCGCGGCAAAATAGAAATTTCAATAAAATGCTTCTCCGCAATGCTGTACTTTATTACTTTCTTCCTCGTCTTCGCTTTCCTTTTTTTTCTTACTTTCGTTTTGTTCGCTTTTCTTCTTTTTCTTTTTTTTCTTTTTGAACTCGTTATCCCTGCAAAGTGCTCTATAATGGGAACCGTGCCTTAAAAGTGATCAAAGGCCGCGCCACGTTTCTGAAATACGTAACGAAAAATGTCGAGCGACTTTTTAGCGAAGCAAAGCAACGTATCGTTCCCATCTGACGGGCACAGGGCGACGAGCAAAGGCCACCGTTAATTAACATAAATTGTTTGCTTTTTCCCCGCTACCACTGTTCCTTT
>NW_017100198.1:1407983-1410867 GCF_001263275.1 Habropoda laboriosa | reverse complement strand
TCCCCCCTTAGTTACGTTTCCACTTTTGATTACATATCGCCGGAACGACCGCGAGTTGTTTGTACGATGTGTCAATCTTCTTGGAACTCGATTCGTTATGCGTCGACTGAAAATTTTTGCGAGAGGAATGAAGACGGTCGGTGCAATTTAAAGGTGGAAATTTCTTCGATACGTGAAAAGGTTGCTCTGTCGAAACTTTACTCCAAAGGCTCGGAAAATAGGCACTTTTAGAGCCTTTTTTTTAGGAAATTGGTAAAAGATAATTGAACGATTGTGTAATATTTTGAGATGTAATTGACATTTTATTAATGGAGGAAAACATCAATTGACGAATATAAACGCGAGCTCGTAGGTACGTAAATAGCTACTGTTAGCATAATTTTGGTGCCATTCCTAAATCTTCCACTTGTCAAATCGTTACAATTTTTATAATACAACTTGAATTGTAAAAATGAAGAAAAAGTCAAGAATAAATCGATTGGCCAGATTTTATATGAGAATTGAATTAAGGACTAATTGCAGTACTGTGTGCATTAGGGTATGTGTTGGAAGAAAAACTACCTTTAATTTATTCTTAACAAATTTGGAACAAAAGATGAAAACTTTATTGTTCATATTTCGAGATGAAAATTGAACAAGTGAGTAAGAAGAATAGTTTCAGAAAGACAAGAATTAGTAATTCAGAAGTTTGGTCCTGAACTAATTAAACTAACCAACCAATCAATAAATGTATCTTCTTAAATTTCTCATTTAAAGCAACTACTGAAGTATTACAGTTACATTGAAGCACTTGTATAACAGAAACTTATCTTACAATTATCAACAGGTATCGAAATTACTTACTGCTTTATCGGTTTGCAAATCCTCAGAAGCCTTCAGAAAGTTTGATAATTCCAAAATATGAGTAGGTACGTAGTTACTGTATGTTAGCATAACTTTGGTGCCATAATCATTCACTTGCCAAATCGTTACAACTTGAATTGAAAAAATGAAGTGCACGAATAACTCAGAAAAAGTCGAGAATTTGAAGAACAAATCGATGTGCCAGATTTTACACTAGAATTGAATTAAGAGCTAACTGCAGTACTGTGTTCATTAGGGTACGCCACCGAGGGAGATTTTTAAATCGTTTATTGTGTTAATAGTCACTGCAAGGTAATATCAGCGATATACGCGGTGGGGCGCATAATACGAAAGCATTAATTACACGAACGAGCAGAGGCAAATGACGCGAACGCTGGCCGTAAAAGAAAACCTTGACTGGGTTCACGTTGCAGCAAACACTTTCAAACACAGAACTAATAACGGCTTTGTATCCGGGCCTCTGGGTTTCCGTGGCTCTCCCGATCCACGCCACGAACCGACCACCCTGCGCTACCACAATCGAGGAAAAGCCGGTTAGAAGGAAAACTGGAGACAAGGCTAGCTATCTTCTCACCTAACAGACGTTATTACCTTCCTTTAAGCGATCCATTCAGGACCATTTCGTCTCGCGTCCGCAACGCCGCCTCTGTCCCTTTTAAGGGATGTCACAGTTGAAGGTGTTATTTGGTCAATTCTTTTTTATTTCATCTCTTTCCTCCTTTTTTCCTTTTATATATAGCGACGGGAGTTGGAAGAAATCTTTTTATCGTGTACCTTCATTTTCTTTAGTCATGTGTACACATTTTGTTTCTTTCGAAGGGTTTTATAGTCTCAATTAGGTTTGTGTAGAATTTTAAGAAAAAGTTAGAAACATACTTGGTAATATTAATAAATGGCAAAGAATTATCAATTCTACGAAATTTATTATATCTTCGGTAACCTTTGTTTCCCGTTTCTATGCATAAGTTTAAAATCTGGAGGAGTACAGCAATATGTCAGAACGAATAATTATTAATTATTAATTATAACAGTCGATATACAAATCTATAGTGGATATAGCAGGTATTTGCACGTGTAAAAATTTTCACAACTACATATATTTGAATACAATTTTACGTATTTTAAAGGGCGTCACGATAACAATACTATTGTACAAATACCTTTTGTACTCACTGTGAACGAATTTAATAACAAACACAGCTCGTCGTTAGCAACGATTCTGTATTTATTATCCACACGAAACAATGAAAGAAACGTTTGCTGATATTACACTTTTCAAATAAGTCACTACAAATAATCGAATTATACCGTAGAAATTACTTTTCAATTTTGGTCGAACCACTGTGAAGTGCCATGGACGAGACACCAAGTGCTCCCATTACTCGTCCATCGTTCCACATTTTTCAATTGAAGAAAATATAAAAACAATCATTGATGATTTTAACACTACTTTACACTTCTCTCCTACCACTTAGGCTTATTATAAATTTTATATAAATACATATCACGTAGTTTCACATTTATAAGTTAATAGTGTGCAATATGTTGGTTTTCAAATAAAATAACTTGTTTTTTAAAGAAAATCTGCGCTTTCGTTCACGAGTCAATTTTACGCGTGCCCGTAGGGACGGGTATGCAAGAGACGTCCGTAAACCTACTGTCGAGGGAAAAATCATTCCTCAAGTCGGGGATAGGACGTGTACACGCGTGAAAATAATTCACGACGCAGAACAGAACGGAAACGCGGGACGATAATTGCGTAAACTGGATTGGCAGAAGCGGTCGTTAAAATTTAGCAACGCGTACCACCCCGATATAAGCGCGCGAGATGCGTCGCGCGTGCATTCCACGTGTATCATTCACGGACAATTATGCGAAGCTGATAAAACCTTGCCGCCAAATTTAACCGTGATTTTGTTATATTCATGCAATCCTCTTAAAAGCTATAAATCAACGTGAGCGCGATCGTGCGCATTCTAGAGAGTAAGAGAAAAAGGGGTGAGCCGGCAGGGGGTGCAGA
>NW_017100198.1:1393637-1407915 GCF_001263275.1 Habropoda laboriosa | reverse complement strand
AAATTATTAATACCGAATCGCGGCCGTAATTCGTTCGCCGATTAAAGTTTAATCCGCGAAAGAAGCGTGTTTATTAAGCAGCTCCGGCAGGATTGCGCGATAAGGGATTATAATGCGAAGTATTGGTAAATAACGGCGGGAGAGAAAGGCCTCTCGTGCGTGTATTGTTACGAGATTGTGCGAAATTTCGTATTTACGATGGAAATATCAAAGTGTGGATTGCAAGATTTTATTTCACCGTGTTTCCCACTTGTGGGTTTCCCTCTCGGTGTTCGACGTGCGATACGTTGAACTATATCGGCAGATATTTTAGTTGGTTTCGTGGAAACTTCGATTCCGGATGACCTACATAACGTGACTCGTATTAATAATCGAAAATCGAGACATTTCGACATTATTGTACACTGTAAGGGAGATTTATTTAAATGGTATTCAGCCGAGTTAGAGCGAATGTTTGCTGTAAAGGATATTTAGGAGCTTCGATGTAGACACCTGTAATGAACTTATCTATGATAATGTCATTCTTCTTTCGCTATTCTAGGTAGAATAAAATGGTACGTTAACGATACCTGAATGAATGTATACAGTGGGTGATCGAAATATTAGAGCCATCCCTAGGAAATTCACGGGTTTACATTACAAGGATTAATTTTCAGATGAAAACCTAGTTATACTGAATTCTTATTTATTTTTTTTTATGAAGCGTTGATGTTTACAAATTGCAAATATACACTTGGCAACACTTTAGGCAATATCATCTGTCATATGGACGTTATTTTGCAAATGTTACAGTTTCGTTGGTTTACAGATCTTGAGCATTTGAATTTTTCTTGCTGTGTTTTTACTACTTGTAAAACAGTAAATTACTCGAAATGTATCGAGAAAAGAATCAAAGCTGTAATTGCAGCAAAAGGTAGCGCTACCAAATACTGACTTTATTGTTAATTCTTAACTGTATCTTTTATAACTACGTAAACTAAGTTTAACTGTTTCGTGTATCTTCAGTGAACAATCGTTAATTAAAAATTATCTAGCGTGAAAACCTTGATATTGTGATTTTATTTCTACACAAACACAGAAAACATATTTTTCGAAAGTGGCTCTCATAATTTCATCACCCACCGTATGTGAAATACATTTTCGTTACGAACTCCTACATTATTTCTTTGTAAACGGTTAAGCAGCGTGTGTCCTTTTAAACGGTATTAAAAAAGTTCCTATTTTTATATTTGATAAAAATTGCAAGCTTCGGTACATTTAAGAATACCAAAGTACTAACGATTGTTCTAAGCTTGTATGAATCATCTACACCTTTAAAAACACCGGTCCAGAAATCTCGACACATATTTCACAGAATATACACGAATACAAAGACTTTTCATATACTCCAACCTAATAGTTTAAGTTTCCTTCGAGTTCGAATTAATTCGATCGGTTAATAAAGGACGAGGCGAAATATTAGTCGATATGGATGCGCGCAGGTTCCTCTATTTGCGGATAATCTGTGAAAATATTGCGCCTGACGGCGGAAGTACCGCACTTCCGGCTGGGAAATACCGAAAATTCGGGTCGAGAGGATCCTCCTCGCGTCGTTCGCCTGCAATTTTTTTCCTTCATCTGCGGGAGGAAACGAATGAAAAAAAAAGGCCTGCGTAAAAGTAGAAAACGGGCCCACTTTTCTACGGAATGAGAGGAAGTTACTTATCTCCTATTCTCGTCGAAACTTGTTACTGTCCGGCCTGGCTGTGCGCGCGTTCTTCTCTCATTTTCCAGGACGATGCTCTACACTGGGAACATAGTTGCGCGCATTATGCCGTCGAATTCAGAAAATCTACCTTCCCTGTCCGTTTAAAACGCGCAAAAATTGCGTTCCCCCGATCCACGGTGACAAAGACAACAACGACGGCGAATTTTGGAATTTTTCTACTTCGAAATTACCAGCTTTTACGACTCCTTTCAGGGCATTCAAACAGTTGCGCTGACAACTGGAATTGTTTCGAAAAATGTCGCGCTACCAGAGAACTGAAAATACTGTTTAGTGATCTTTCCGTGTTTGTTTTATAAATAAATTTGTCTAAAATAATACACGAAGATTTATAGATTTATGCTGATTCGTTTGTATCTGGACCGTCCTTTTAATTCGTATGCACTATGTGAAACATAAGTTTGCGTACTTTGTGCATTCGATACATTCGATACACTGTATGTAACTTAGGAAATATCTTACATCGTATTAATGTTACCACTGAACCGGAATGAGATAAATGAGATGTTCCAGTGAAATTTCATCTTTAAAGAATATGAGATAAACTGAAACGAAGCAGGGGCAGAATACACATTCTCAGTTCTGTTCTATTAACGAGAGAGTAAAGACACGAAACAAGTGACAAAAGTGAAATTTGAAAATAAATGACTTATATCGACTGAAAGATAGAAAAACAGCAACCGTAAAATTACAAAGTTTAATGATACGAATACCGTGTGCCGCTAACGAAAAGCTTCTTATTTTCCCATTAATTCCAACTACTTTGCCAAGATTCAATTAACAACCGTTGCTTAACTGCAGTGAAAATTACGGAACGTACAATATCCAACGATATTCATCGGACAATGAAGAACTTCTCATCCGTGTCGCGTAATGAAATAAATATGAAATTGAAAGGTCTGATCACACAGAGCAGGAGTTCGAGCATGGAAACAAAGACGGTAATCAATGTATCCGCGATGTAACTGCCATAATCTCTCCCCTTTCAAGCTTTGCTGCCACGCTGCCGTCTATAAAGGGAGATTAATTCAAATTAAAATCTAATTTGAGCGGTGTCTCTTATTCCCCGCGCTGCTCTTGTCAAGAGACAGAGAGAAAGAAAGAGAGAGAGAGAGAAAGGAGGCACTCGTTATGCTTTGGGAGGCAGCGGCGCTCGTTAAGTTCTCGTCGAACTCGAGAACCAGGCCCGTTCTCAGCGTCGTCGTGGCCGCTGTTTCCTTCTCGTACTTTCGTTATCTCGCCCCTTTGCCCTGGTTGAAATTTCCGAAATTAATGCTCGGCGACGCCGCCCTCGGCTACTTGAATTTAAAAAGTGGAGAACATCGGATATACGCGCGGCGGGGGAGGGAACAGAACAACAGCAAAGAAGGGAGGGGAGAAAAAGAAAGCGTGTCCACTTATCACGAAAGTTCCACACCCTCGTGGCACCATTACCGCGAATTGATTCTATCAGGATAACAGGTTGGCCTCATTGCATGAGACACATACCTCGAATCGGGCTCCTTCGAGGGAAACCTTTTCAATCGAACCGCACGATTGATCCGGCTAAGATTTTTCATGAAGGTCGAGGTAGAGGTTTACACGTTTTTCTCGTAAAAGACGTCGAAAGATTTTCTCTTTTATCAGCTGTCTCGAGACAACGAGTAACGTGTGCTTTGGGCGAGAATGGAAGTGGTTGAAATAATTGAATTTTTGTCGATCGATATCCAGCATTTAGGCTTTAAATGTGGAATTGTCGTGGATTCAACTTTCATCTAACTGGCGACAAAACTTTTGAAAAAACGATCGTTCTGGGATATGCGGTTCCTTTTAAATTTTTAGTTTCCTTCGTGACTAGAGTACAGTTAAAAAAAATTTCACCTCTTTCAGGTCAAGGTTAATTTTGTGAAAAGTTTTTTTAACGTATATTTGGAGTCATTTGCGAAAGTCACGACATAATAGTTCTTTATGTCTTGTATATAGTTCTTGTAGATTTTGAATGGAAATAAAGAGAAACAGAAATTTTATTGATTCAAAAATGTAAAAGTAGATTTCCTAGAAGCTCCCTAGAACTTGCTGGGAATTTCTTAGGAACTCCCTGGGAATTCCCGATGAGTTCCCTGGAACTTACAGGGAATTTCCTAGGAACTCCGTAGAACTTTTTGGGTGATGCCTAAGAACTCCCTGGGAGTTCTCGAAGAGCTCTTTAGTACTCCCTGAGAATTTCCTTAGGAGCTCCCTAGTACTTGCTGGGAATTTCCTAGGACCCTGCTAGAAATTTCCTAGGAACACCGTAGAACTTTTTGGGTGATGCCAAGAAACTCCCTGGGAATTCCCGAAGAGTTCTCTGGTACTTCCTTGGAGCTCCCTAGGACTTGCTGGGAATTTCCTAGGAACTCCTACGGAATTCCCGAAAATCTCTCTAGAACTCCGTGGGAATATTCTAGGAGGTCCCTAGAACTCCCTGGGAATTTTGAGAAGAATCCGGGCTGGACGAGCGCCGCGGTGCAAGGTTGCAGAGGATACAGACATTAAGGGCTAGGGTGAGGTTATTTCACGAAGATCGTCGGAGATGCCCGAGAACTGAACGTTGCGCGCGGCGCCCCTTCACGATCAATACGGGCAACCCTTGTTGTAATACTGCGTTGCCCGCCGCGTGCAACGTCGGTATAACTTTTTAACGGATTTTTCACTGGGAATCTCGTGTCGATCCGCGGATATCACCGTGGAATTCCACGGCTCGACCTGGCGAGCCCGACGTGCCCCGGAATCGGTCCAGCTGATTGCAGAAGCCCCAAGCCCCTCTGCAACAATGGGAGCACGCGATGGCCAGCCGTTTTTCCCCGACGTTTCCATCCCCTTCTCTCATTTTGTGTCACTGGGTTAGATTTTTTTGCTACAAACAAATTCTGTTGATATCGTGGTTGTTGACAGGGGTTAATTGTTGATGGATGACCAGATGCACGGAGCAATTGGGAATTGCATTGGGGGCAGAGAAATTTCGGATCAGTTTAACGACAGAACCAAAGTCTGTGTAATTCTACTGTTGCAATTAATCATGTATATACTTAAAATTGTTTATTACAATGTAATAGGAAATTTCTTGGACCAATTATACTTACAAGTGGATTGTTTTCTCTTTGTTCCTCCATTCTCACTGGAAACTTCTCTTGTTACTCTTCAGATTTTCGTGTTTAAATTCATGAACATTGTGCATACGTTAAGACTAGTTATCTGTGGTTCTATTTTGTGTATGCAGGATTGTTGAAAAATATGCCACCGTGGTCAATAAAAATATGTTCGATAACGTCGTTAGAATAACTGTATTACAGGTCTATGTTTGTATAATTTTGTTTCTCATTCCTATTTACAGAATACACAAGTTTGTTGTTTTACGTAGAATGCAAGGGTAACAGGATAAGTTTCAGTTTTGAGTTTCCAGCTTTACCAAATTTCAGAAATACCCAAATCACGTCACAAGATTACCTAAAATCCTTTCTCGATAGTACTTGAACATGTATACCGTTATTCACAAGATGTTTGCAAGCTATCAGAGAGCGGATATTAAAATATGCTGTCGTTTCGACCGCAATCGATGTAGAAAAGTGTAATCGAAGTAACTGAATAAAACATCGTCCCGCCTTTGTCGCGACGGCAGCGCTCTATGGAAACCACAAAAATTGTAACTGAAATTGTTTATGTCGGGAAAAATCTGCAAGCTCGAATCCACCATGGGTCCACTCTATTCATGCATTCAGCGGAAGGCTATTTATTTTAACTTAATGAAATCTATGCTGAATTTAATTGGCGGACGACCCTGTGCGCCCGAACTTCTTTGTCACGTTTCAATAAAGAAATCATGTCTTTGATATTGAGATTCGAAGCTTTGGATAGCAAGACAAGTAATTTCCATGATATTGAACCATAGAAGGAAAGGAGGGAATTTTTTAATAATTGAGCCCCGGGATAAGGCGATCGTGGAATAGAGCACGGTATGCCTTGAATACACTGCCTAAGGAATCCCTGACCCACATCGAGACTCTAAGCCAATATTTTTCTATTCTTTCGAAGATCTTCAAGGCTTACAAGAGATTCCAACAGAAGCCATGAATATTCCTCCTGCAAACGATAAAAATCGCGAAAGAATGTATTTTAAAATTTTTATGTAATTCCTCGCCTGCTGGCTCGAATCTATTACCAGCTGTCACGCTGAACCTTATTACCTGTTTAATCGCAATATAACAGGGACGATATAGCGTTACAGAAAGTTTATTAAAATGTTTTTTGCATTTTATGGAAAATGTTTAAGTGGTGAAAGTATTTTAAAAGTGAATATCAACGCGAATACTCTTCGTGTTTCGTAATCAGACAATAGAATGTTCTATTAGGTATATAATCTATCATTAAAAAACAGCACGAATGATGGAAGTCAGAAATCTTTCTAAATTCAATCGGACTATGTTAAGTTCGGTTTATAGGAAAAGTATTAAAAAGAAATCGACGTGATACCGGGTCCACACTGGTGTTCGCGAGCAGTTCACGAATAAAACGCGAACTATGTTCGCCGGCAGTGAATGATGAACATTTATAAACAATAAATAAACATTTTCATGAGCAGTGAACTCATTAGCGAGCTCCAGTATGTATACGATTCTGTTCGCGAACAGTCTGCGAGCAGCTTGAGAACCTGTAGACTTAGAGTGAGATAACGACTGTCAAATGTGGTCATGACTGAGTTGCATATGTCGGTTGGCTGCGAACATTTCGGACATTAAATTGTTTTTAAAAGAATGTCAGTTATGTTAAAGACGTCGGACTGACAAGGCATGTCAAATAAAAGAAGAATCTTAATTGCGACTTTCGATTTATTTACTACGTCCTGTAGGTCAAAGCCTAAGTTAGACTATCTCATTGTGTCTGTTAATGCCCGTGGTTGTCACATTTCGGACATTAAATTGTTTTTAAAAGAATGTCAGTTATGTTAAAGACGTCGGACTGACAATGCGTGTAAAATAAAGGAAGAATCTTAATTGCGACTTTCGATTTATTTGCTACGTCCTGTAGGTTAGAGCCTAAGTTAGACTACCTCATTGTGTCTGTTAATGCCCGTGGTTGTGGCGATGAACTTTCGAGCTTTGTGGATGTTTGCACGATGTTGTGCCGTCTAGATACTGTTTCGAAGGACCACCCAAATGATTGGGACTTGTAAAAACTGATCTATTTCTATCGCGTGATGTGAGCTGGATCCTCCTTGGTTCTCCTTGTTCGTGGTGGTTGAACGACTACTCGCGTCTCGGACGTCCGTGAGAGGGATGTTTGTTGGGACACGCTGATTGGTTAATGGTTAACGATTGCATTTGCCAATCAGCGTGTCTAATATCGTCTTTACCGCCCTTCCAGTGCGCCCTTAGCGCGCTGTCACCTGGGAAAGGTGGGAGACGGTCGTATCGCGTGATGTCAGCTGGTTGCTCCTTGGTTCTCCTTGTTCGTGGTGGTTGAACGACTACTCGCGTCTCGGACGTATCGTCTTTACCGCCCTTCCAGTGCGCCCTTAGCGCGCTGTCACCTTGGAAAGGTGGGAGACGATCGCGAGGGGTGGGCGGAAGGTCCCAAAAATCTGGAGTTTCCTCCGGGTGACTAATCGGCAAGCGGACCGTTACATAGAGATGTGCCGTTCGGAAATTCGTGGTTTATGGTATTATGGTAATTACTAAAAATCTAGCAAAGCAATTCTAGTGACCCTCGCAGGATGTAATTAGACCCGTGCAAGCAATAAACTAAAATCCTGAACTCAAAAATAACCGTTCCCGGTCGATCGTGCCATAAACTGTTTCTACAGAAAACCTAACAGTGTCTTTTAGCCTTTATTTTGAAGTAAACTAAAACCACTCAACGTTACACACAATTATACCCTAACCTAAGATTGGTGCGTATTACTTCAAAAGTTCGTCGACTTTAATCCACGTAATCTCGAACATCGTCCACACACAAAGGTAACAAATGCTCACGGAATAACACCACGAAGGAAAATAGGAACTCGCTTCCCGACTGCTTCAAACTTCATTTCGCGGAGTCGAACCACGTTTCTCGCGCACCTTTGTTTGCAGATCCTTTCTGATTTTAAACATTACTCACGCCGTTGGCATTATCCTCATCAACTATCGATGTAATTATCGCGGAAGGGGGATTTCCCAGAGAACGAAGGATCTCACAGTGGAACAGGAAGAAGGGAAAACGGAAGCTCGAGAGGGAATGGCAGGAAGGAAGAAGAGGAGCTAGCACTGAAGGAGGAGAAAAGAGTGTAAGCAAGAGAGAGAGAGAGTGGAGGTGGCAATTTCCAGTTATAACGGCTAATCCGTATTTCATCGCCTAAACGGCGCTCGTTCGTCTTCGTTCCTCTGCGGTTCAGAGAGCCGAGATGGAAGTCGGAGTCGAGTCGCAGTAAAATATAATTGGGTTTCGGGGATTATTCCGCGGCCGACGTAGATCTCCGTGCGACTGCTTCCACGAGGTGTTCCTTTTGCCCTCTAGAATCCTCGTCAGCTCATCGCCCCGACCAATTGCGGCCCTGGCATCCTTGCGTACCCATCTGCGAATTTTATTAATCTATATCATCTAGCCTTCTTAGCCGACGCTTTTTCGGCTTCTCTATTAACGTCCCTCGCTCCTCACCTTCGATCGTAGTATCTGTGAGAATGACGAGTCTTAGAATGTATACTATTCTCTAACAAGAGAACCATCGCCAAGTGATAATAACCGATTTTCATGGAACTTTGGTATAATAATAGTTCCGAAGAAAAATATTCGGCACTTAGTTTTGTATGGCTGCAGTCGTCCACAGTGAAGGGAGATGGTAAACGTATACCTACATTTGGTGTAATATTAGAGACAATTCTTTTTGCCTGAAACTGAAAGACGCAACTGTTAAAGAAGGCTGAGAAAATAAAAATTATCAGATATGAATGGAAGGGAAAAGTACGCAGAGGGAATGAACGGACAAAGAAAATTAAAAAAACAAAAAAAAGAAGCTAGAAGAGAAGAGCACACGGTAACTAACCATTCAATAAATTGGCTTCATTCATGGGAAAACTTTTCTACCGCAATGTAGCAGACTTCATCATGAATCGTCGTTATCGAATGTGCTACGAATATGTTCGCTGAATCTCTTTCACTGCTACCAGCAATTGCCCGATGGTAATTAATCTCTATACGAGACGAAACCGATGGTCGATCGGTATTCTTCTCTCTCTCCCTCTCCGTCTCTCTCTCTATCTATCTATCTATCTTTCCTTCTTTTTTTTTCTCTTTTTTATTCGAACTCTCCACTTGGTCCTACACGTTTCATTTTCTCCTCCCACCGATTTTTTTTTCATGTTTCGATTATCTTCCGCTTCTATCTCGATTTAATTTAAATTCCTTTTGCTCCGATTACGAAGCAAACTCAATTTTTCATATTCAATCTATCGAGGGGAGGGGGCGGGGGGCCGGGTGGGAGCGAAAAGAGGAGAGAGAGGAAAAAATGGGTAGGGAAAAGAAAGAATCGCTGTATCAATAGAACGGGAACCAATGAGGAGGTTCAAAGTACCCGCTAACGTCACGGTGGCCGTTAAAAAGTAAAAGTTCGCCGTTTACGCCTCCATGAGACCGGCTCTATTTACGTCGACAAGTCGATGAATCGCACGCGTGCAAACATAAAGCGTGGCTAAATGAAAAAAAGGCGACGGTGAAATAAAAGGAGAAGGCTCGACGCGTGCATACAGCGATAACTTATAACACCAGAAAATGCTGGAGCTTCTTGTCGATTTACAGTAGCTTGCACGTAATTTTTTTCAACTGGCATTCGAAACAGAGTCACGACTCTCCTCTCCTTAAATTATAAATAGGTTTATTGTAATCATAGAGTGTTTGTATAATTTCGAACAATATAATGCCTAATAAAGTAAAAAGGAATGTGGTTTCGCTTGCGTACGAAAAAGATTTTAGTATTGGGTCATATTTGACCCGCCATCCGCTGTCCGAGGGTTAATGATAAAATGTAAGCATAGAGATGTGAATGTTTTAAGGCTTTAAGTGTGTTACTATCGCTGTCATTGCTGGTTTATACAAGGTGACCTAATTATCTTCTCTGACTATGGTGATACGAGACAATTTTTATACGTAATTTAAATGGTCCCAAAGGGTGAACAAAGTGGAAGAAAAATTTGTTTGACGAAAGAACGAAAAAAATTTGTCCTATTTACCTTTTGAAATCATTTAAAGGAAGACAATTAGGTGACCTACTTTTCGTGGCCTACTCTATATGCAAACATAAAGATTAGTTTCTTAACACAGCGTGTTCTCTGTTACACAAATATTACAAACACAAGAGGAACATAAGTAACTATAATAAGAAGTAACGCAGAGAAATGTCAGAAATTAATCTGTAAACAAATATTCAGAGGAAATACGATTACCAAACCAACCGTCATTATTGATATCTATCCATGATGCCACCCACTTGTATCACGTGTCATCCAAATACGAGAGACAAGGTAGCCGAAGTATTAAATAAACAATAATTTATTCACCAATTGCGCAACTGATTGTCTTAATACCAGTATTTCACCCACGTAAAGAGTTCAGAATTCACGATATAATCGACGGTCTGGTCGAAAACGAGCAAATTACCGCAGAATAAAACAAACTTGGTGGACAGAAACGAGGTGGCGGGCCGTGAGTGTCTCATTGCGTGTCGCTAAAAAGTAGCGAAATGGAAGGGAAGAACGTTAGTGGGACGTCTGAGATCCACGAAAGGAGCTTGGAACGACGTGCTAGAAGAATTCCGTGAGAACTCCGATAGAGCAGAAAGAGCAACTCGCCGAAAGAAATAGCTTCTGGCCTGGAACGAAGCTAACAGAGAGAAAGAGAAAAGATGAGAAAGAAGAAAGAGGAACGAAGAGACAGAGAGACACTCGGATGGAATGTGGCCGACTGCATTGTGCATGAAGCTCGACTAATGACAATGGAAACTAGCCGGCGAGAGGGGCGGGCGGGAAGAGCATCGAGTCGACGCGGGAACATTGCTGAAGGTGTAGAAGAACATGCAACGTGGTCCAGAGAGTGGGGAAGCTAGACGGTTTTAAGCAGCCGTGGATAAGGATAAGCAGATAAAAGAAACGGCTTCGCTCGCTAGCTCCGATTCTGCTCCATGGTCGAGCGGAAACTCGGGGAAAATGGAATCGTTGACGGGAAAAGAGAAAGAGGACAACATATACGGGGTATTTCATCTAACTTTGTCATTTTAAATGTTTCTCTTATATTTCAAATTTCGTAGAAATTTTTCGTACAAAAGTTGCACAGTTTTATAGGAACTGTCCTATAGAGACAGTATTTTTCTTCTTTTGGGAAGGGGGTAATGAAATACAAAGCTTAATTTCGTTTTTTTTTAAACGAGAACAGCATATACAGGGTAGTTTCGCCTAACTTTGTCACTTGAAATATTTTTCTTATATTTCAAATTTCGTAAAAATCTTTTCTACAGAAGTTGCACAATTTTGTAAGAGCCATCGTATAGTGACTATTTTTCTTCTTTTGGTGGGGATAATGAAATACAAATTTATTTTCTTTTTCTTTTTTTCTTGTCGCTTCCCGATAACCACTTTAAAAACGAATTTAACAACCTGCGACAATAAATAATGTGTATACGTATAGCGCGTGTGTATATCTGTTCGACTGGAGATGGACGAAAACGCGGAAGTACATACATATACTACCCCTGCCTCGTATAAATACATGCATACACGCTTGTCACGATAGGAAGGGGAAAACTGGGAGCTGAATACACTCTAGTACCGACAGAGAGAAAATAATAGGGGCGAGAGAGAAAGGGAAGGAGTATCGAGGCAACGCTGTGTGCAGGAAAACGAGCGTGCACGCGCGTGGGTGCTGTTCCAACTGATATCAAGAGACACGCGCCGGATTTCCTGTGCGTCCTATCCAGAGACGATTAAACGGTCAGATAGCGCCTGGCGACTCCTCGTTTCGCGACTGTTTCGTGGAACTGGATTCGTAGTAGAGGCGAGAGTCTTCTTTTCCTGCTGGTCTTTTGTTTTTGCTCATTTCTGCGGAGCTAAGAGTGGATTGGGATAGTTGAAATTCCCGTGAAATATATGTTTGGCTGTGTATTAAAAAAAAAGCAGTAAAATTTCGAATAAAAAGTATACTTAGTTTTGCCTTAGGAAAATATATTACGAAAAGTAAGAAATACAGAAATTTCTGCATTTCAACTTATTCGATGTATTTCTTAGAGTACTTTATTTAATGAAACACAGGCTCGCGTAAAATGTCTAAATAAGATGAGCTTGTATTAAAAACAAGCGCAAGCTTGAAAGGGTTAAAAATAGCGATTTTCATGAATATCCGAAATTAAGAGAGAGAGCACTCGGAAATTCTTCTTTTGAATCCACATCCAGGATCACATGCAGCACTTCAAGATATTGCAGTCCCGCGAAAGTAAAACATACTCTTCTATACTCGTATACATATTTCATACTGGAGAACTGGCGTACTGGTTAGCAATTTTTCAAAACTGTGAATTTCCTTCGGAATTTACGAAAATCCACGTGAATATTTGATACGTAATATTTGATCATTTTTGCGTGTATTAAAACGTCAAACTTTTACGGTTTTTAATAAAGGCTCCGGACAAGATATACACTACCACCTATCGCCAGTTTCAGAGTATGACCGCATACATTGGTGTGTCCTCTCACGGTTTTCATATTCGTTAGCTCTATATGAACAGTGCTCAACACGTTTTAGACTTAAAAACATTTACTTTAATAGCAGAAAATCCAGCGGAGCGAGTTTCAAGGGGATCAACATTCTATGTATATCCATAATCGACTATTTTCCTTCCATTCAATTCAGCGTGAACGTGGTTTCCAACTTTTCCTTCCCGCGAATTGCACGAAATCCTTTGAAACCTGTTCCAAAGACATCAACGTTCTGCATTCAGGGTCGATTATTTTCTTGACTTTTCAATCTCGCGCATGCCAAAGAAGCGTATTGTACAAGTAAAAACATTTCATTTTATCATATATTTCGTACATTCGAAAGGATTAACAGCGAACAATTTTAATTTAAAATTGTCGAAGGGACTTTGTGGAATTTTTGCCCGATATAAGTTGCGCCGAAACAATGTTAATAAAATAAATAGAAATTCTCTTGGGTGAAAGTTTTCGGTGAAAAATTGTGTCATTTTTTCAATCGAATTTGCAAAAATTCCTATTGCACCGAATGTTTTCCCTCTCTGAAAAGTGTATTTAATTCAACCTACGTTTGTGTTATTTTAGTGTGCAAGCTGTATAATAACAAAGATTCCTACGAGTAACTAACGAATTTTTAAAACGGAAGAGAATTGCGGTATCTTGGTAATCGTTGCACTAATAAAGACTTTAAGAAGGTAAAGCGCAGGTTGTATATACACACGCGCGTATGTCGATTTATGTATGCACATACTACATAGCTGGAGTTACCCCTTCAAACCCATGTACGTGCCCCCATATTTCTTATCATTAACAAACCCTCTCTGTGCGCGAACAGCTCTCACTTCCCCCTGAGACTTTTCCATCATTCTGGCCATTCGATTATTTTCTACATACAGCCTCGATATTTAGCATTTCAACCGATAACAATGCATCATTCTATGTAATTAAATATCAGTGAAAACTGAATTAAATATCAGACTTCAGACGTTTCATTCGTCAGAACACACGCATCCTTAGTTTACAACCTCGCTGTATTTCTTCCACCGACTATACACTGGCTGATGCGACAAAAAGATGCAGCACTGTAGCAGCTGCACCGTCGATAGACGGATTATATTTACGTATCAGCGTGTCGCGACAGTCGGAGCCACGCACGGAAGCTACGGAAAAGGCAGCTTTTGCATTTTCCAAGGGAACTTCACGGTTACGCGATGCAGGCGGCGCTGCTCCGCCTCTGTTTCTCCCTCTGTCGCTCTCCCTTTTCTCCATTTCTACTTCTCTCTTTTCTTTTCCAACAGCATCGGGAAAGTTTCACGAGCTGCGCGCCAACTGTACGAAAGTTAAACGAACGACTCCAATTATGCAACCCACCGTAGCAACCAGCCACGCTCCCTCTCTCCCCCTCCCAACAGGGGCTGTTTATTTTACAAATTTATTATTGGCACTACGTTACGAGGAATTGCCAAACTTGCACCGCTCCAACCTTGCTTACCGATTTCGTTTTCTTCCCTCAAGCACGCGTATCTTTTCTTCTGGCTTCGCGCGTGTTTCCTCAGCCCCGTATCGCTAGCAGTTTGTTTAATGGCTGAATCTGTTTGAAGTCTTATTTTAGCGCCAGTCTTTTAAGACGAGCGAGATTGTTTTTCGGTCGATATCCGGTTAATTTTATTTAGTCGAGCTGGCTCCTCGCGAGAAATTTTTATATCTCTCCAGTCATCGACGGGGGAATTTTATAAAATAGAAATTTCGTTAAAAATTATAATTTTTATTATTTTTTTTTTCAGTT
>NW_017100198.1:1329209-1392779 GCF_001263275.1 Habropoda laboriosa | reverse complement strand
CAGTTCTGCTCTCTCACCTTAAAGTTTCTTCGAAACGTGACACTTCGATAGTACGATCCAAAGAATTCATCGCTGCGTATTCACTTCGCTCTTAAATTTCATTAACTAAAAGTACACGGGTTATTGTAATAATATTGAAGAATTGCCAAAACTGATTGCAAAAACGTGATTCGTTGGTAAACTTCGCGGAACGAAAGGTTCCACCGTTAAACTCACCGGTGGACTGCATCACAATCGCGATAACCTCGTCTAACGAAACCAAACACTCTTCCACATCCCACATACTCAATTTACTCTCGAATTCCATCGAAGCTGGCTACGCAAATTTAGTCGAACATCAGTACAAGTGATACCATAAATTCGATACTTCATGAAACCCGAACATTCCACTTGCACGGGTTACATTCACGTCGGGAGAAGAAGCGGAAAATGAAAGAAAAGGAGCACGCAGTCCATCGACGCTGAACGTCAGTCAATTTTCTGCTCGCCAGACTGCAGCATAACAAGTCGTAAAAAATTCCCACGTAAAAAAGGAGCAACGTGTCCGAGGTTAATGAGAAGCTACCGATCGTCGCGCTACCCTGTGCCTCGGCCATGAATAATTAAGCGGCGGCCTTGCAGCCGCCATAATCCTTAGACCCGCGCCGTAAAAAGAATTATTAAAATGCGGGCTTCTTGGTCGTTGTGATGGGATCAGCGCCGTGGAAAGATCGAGCGATTTTTCTGGCGGGAAAAAAGCGGCTGGTACAAAAGTTGTCGCCAACGACAACCACCTGTGCCGCATAGTTCGACAAATTGTCCCCCCGCTGCTGGCTAAATTGCTCGCGTATATCAAACAAAAAAATCGCTTGGTCCTCGATGACAAACAGTGCATGGACCAGTGCGCACCTTTTTCCCACTCGTTACGCAAAACATCGGATTGGACGGGTAAATGTACGGTAACGTGTCTGATTGCCGCCACCACTTTTGTTGCAACGCTGAGGGGAGAGATTTCGGTGCGGTTCGATCGAGATCAATGGTGAATTTGTGACAAGTGATTACGGTTGATGATAGATAGGTGGAGTAATCTGTTGTATACAGGGTGTCCTTGAAATAAAAAAAGAATCATAGTAGTAGTTTGATTGTCGGGTTGGTTCACGTTTCAGTGACGAAGGAAGATCTTGTAATTCGTAGACGTGCGGTGGTACCTTCTACGCTTCGCCGCCAGAGGGACGAACTGACGTTAACCTCTCTCGCTAGTCCTCTTATTTTTATATACAGGGTGTCCTAATTTGTTTCGATCAAACTTTGCCAGCGTATTCTGCGGGTATAAATGAGGGAAAAATGTTAGATAAACGTAGGCCGTTTGAAGCTTTATTAAAAAGTTATAACAATAAAACGAAACGGTAAAGATAGTAAAGCTGAGACTAGATTTAGATGGTTTCGGTATTGTTTAATCGAAGGATGAAGGGAATTTTTGTAAAAGAGAAAGTCAATTATTGGATTATTGAAGATATTTACATATAATGTACTGTGAGATACATGATAATTATGCATACATAAGGTAAATAATAGGTAAACTGCTGGTTAAAGTCTCTGTTAATAACTAGAGCAGGCACATTAATTAGAGTAATAGATGAATGAATGGGAGATTCTGGTTTCGATGCTAATTCGGCAGAATGACTGTTCAATTTACTCTTAGTAAACCTCGTTATTCCTCAAAACGTGACCTAAAGTAATCTATTTCGCCATTCATTGCAATTACCATCGTTATACTACTATGCATACACGTGCATCTATGTATAAAATACATATGTGTAATAAAAAAGTATCTAATTATAAACTAATATTTGATAAAGCATGTAAAAAAAAATCAATGCTATCGGAAAATCAGCATCACTATTTTTTTATATAATTATTCACGCAAACTTAAAGTCTTATTAAAACGCTTACTCTTACTTTTTTCCAACCACAAAACATATACAGGGCGAGTCAATGAAATCTGCCACCTAAAGTAACTCGTTATTTATTAATTTTACCAAAAAATGTTTCTACGGGGCTCGTCGAATGGATACATTTTGAATTTTGTGTCTCAAATTTTCTGAGATATCATGGTGACCAATCTTTGAAATGTAACATTGAAACAAATTTTCTTTTATTGTACATTCATTGTTCCGACGATATTCAACGTGGTACTTACTTATCGATCAAAATTCAACATGAAAAGTATCAATTTACAAGCCAATACCCACGTCGTTTTGAAATTGTCCATTAGATCCCAACAATTGCAACAATGGACCAATTCAACGAGACTAATCGACGATGTCTCAAGCCATTGCCAAAAGTGTCGAACGACCGTTCGACGAAGGTAAAATCGCTCGGTATCGATCATTATCACCACTCCCCGCGTACCATTTTACGTAACAATCACGTGTTACAATGTCCGGCCAACAGCATTTCCCCCCCATTCTATACCGGGACGACCATTAACTCATCGAGCGGCTAATGCGTATTCCTTTTGGCTCGCAGCAATTATCGAACGACGACAATCATACGAATGAAACGTTCAGGCTGCACGGAGGCATAATTCGCGACGAAAAGCCGGCCGCGCATCGGGCAGAACGATGGAAAGCCGCTTTATACGCGCTCATACACGCGTCGCGCGTGCCTATAGGCCGGATTGTTCCGTGTCGGGATACCGGCGGTGGGTTGAAGTTCCAATAGCTGTCGAATTATTGGCGAACGATTAAAGCAATGTAAAGTCTGCCCCGGTTCGTCCCGCGACGAATAATTTAAGCGTGCGATTGCTGGCGGGCAAATAATGCCCGTACGATAAACAACGGGCCCGCCGACGCAAGTTAATCGCTCCATTGTCCGATTGCGTCGACGTGCGTGAACGAATTCTATCGGTCCTCCCGCGTTTGCCGCCAGTATACCGCGCACGGCGAATATGTCTAAAGCTGAGCCCATCCGACACGCACCGCACCCCCTGAAAATCCCCTTCCATTAATGAGACCGCGTCTACACGCACGTTTCTACGCCTGCTAATACAGTACGTACATACACACGCTCCAGTTCGTAAGTATTGGGACACTTATTGAATTGCGAAACCAAACCTAAACAGGCGTTACGAAATTATTAACACGTAAAACGCCGGCTGTTTTGTTGGAAACTTTACTTAACCCTTTCGCTACTATTGACGCCTATAGGCGCTTTAAAACTTTTCTTTGCACCGTGCTACTGGAGCATTTTGGCGCACTTCCGTGTTAATTTAAGCCTTAATGCCTTGATGCCTCCTTTGCACTCGTTTACCTTAATCGAATAAAAGAAATTTTAAAACGATACGGCCAAAAGACACGATTTTGCGGTCGTTGTGGAACATCTGAATCTGCCACGCGCGTTACGTACTACAATGTGTCGCAGCGAAAGGGTTAATGCGCCGCAATATTTATGAGTTTTGTAGAAACATGTATTGTTGCCAAAATAAAATAAAATAACTCTTGTAAAACAGAAAATTTCTATTCGACAATTTTACATAGTGCTTGTTACAGGTACAGCGACGATTTTTAACGGTGTAAATACTCAGCCACTTGCTGTTCAAGAGATGTAATATTTTTTTCTGCACAAACATGTAAAAACGGCGCTTAAAGTGTTAAGATACTGAAAAAAATGATTCAATCTGGAATTTCGTAGTAGAACGAGTACATTAAAACATCTAAATATCTGTTTTCATTTAAGGTGCCATCATAAAAATAAGATCCTAATAGTGTGTCACTGATTACGCCAAACCAAACATTGTCAAGAAACAGAGTTTGAAAATGAGTTTTGCCGTGGGTCGTTGATTTTGTCACCGACAACGTTTAAAAAAAATTATAGCTATCAGTTTATTAAAGTGGCATCGTTATTAAGCGAAAATCATTTCAACTGCAATGTACCTTGCGAAAAGAAATCTGAAAAATTTGAGGATAATAATTGCTATTACTAAAAAAAAAATAGAAGAAAAGCTACGTTAATATCTTTCTGCAAAAATGGAAAGTGTATACCAAAAATTCGACAATGGAAATATCATTTGCACGTAACTATTCAATATACAGTTACGTATGGTCTGTGTATTATTTCGACTCACAATTTACATTAATTTAAATTGTTATGAAATATTGATCGGTCAATTGGTGAAAATACATAATCGAATATTACATACGAATCAGCCGTTTCACATTGTAACAGATTTTACAACAGCTTCAATCTATCCTATATTCGTAACCGCGTAATTATAAGCGAATTAAACGGTAGGTTACACAGTGCGAACTTCGATTAACGATGCAACGAAGCTTGTGTAATTTCGCTGGAGATTTCGTCGTGACAGGAAAATCCCGAATAATAACAGGAGAATCAGCAAAAAGGGTAACAATGTCGACGGTGAAACGAAACCGATGATTTCGCTGGAACTCGTTATCGTAGAAATTTCATTTAATGAATGGCTAATTAGCCTGTCGTGCAGTTAATGTTCACGTCTTGCGACAAACACATTACACAAATTGATTTATTGGACAATCAAAATTAGACGAATTATATCGGGATATTATACATAGTATATGCTTGTGGTATAATTTAATAACGGACTTGTTGATCGAGCTTCGAATTAACGTTATCTATTACTTCCATCATCTCTCCTATTCCTACGTTTCCTTGATACCAAGCGAATTTAATCGAAGACGAACTATCTTATGACAGAATAAACAAAAGAAATACTAATTCGTCGACGTTCCTCCATCCACTGGAATCTCCTTCTTACGCAAAATTTAAAGAGCAGCGGCGCTTCTTTCTACGGCCACGCGGTCCACAATTCTAATCCGGATTTCATTATTTTCAATACGTATCGGTGGGCGACTATCGTGGCGAATCGATCGACAACTAGTACGTTTCGAGGTTTCAATCGTTGGGATTCCAGTGGGTAATCCGATAAGAAGGAACTGACGGAAGTTAGTGCTTTTCGAGAGAAAATCTGATCGGTCGGGTGGCTCGGGTGTTAGGGAGGGCGCGATCTCCTTCTCGACTGGGATTATCGTGCCCTACCGCACTAACCAACCGTCGACCGGTATGTCGAACACCCCTGTAAGGGTGGGCAGCCTGTAAAAAATAGGGAGGGGAGTCTCTGGCCATGGGTGTACATAGTTATGAGGTCGTACACGCGGAACAACGCGAAGCCACGCCGGCCGGCGGCGCAATCAAGGGGCGAGAGAGAAGCAAAAAGTCAATCAATCGGTCTAGGGCATTGTTTGTACGAGGCTTAACGTTAATTCCTATTTGTAGATCTGATTGGATGGACGACCGCGCATCGGATTTCCTTTTCATAATCCGTTATACGGACGTACGGGGCAAGGCTGAAACGCGGGGGATGGACGATCGTTATCATGCTTGAGAGAACGACGACTCTTGGCCCGGTTTGGCTGGCCGGCCGGCGATGATAGATTGCTTGCCTCTCGTCGGGCTCGATCGTTGATGGATAATTTCGCGAAAACGCGCCGCGCGTTCCCGTTGATTAATATGCTTACTCAATCACCCGGTGGAGTAGAGGCGATAAGGGTATTGGAAAATCTTACGCGATGGAATCCCGCGGACCACGCGCAAATTCACCCCTCGTTTATTTTTCACGCCGCACCTGGAATCGTAATCCCATCGCGTGGATGTTTCCGATGGTTGTTTAGGTTGGATTTAGTTTTTAGGGGTGGTTCAAGGGGCGATCGTGGTGATTAATTGACGAGATAAAGTGGATTCTCGCTGATACACATTTCGGTTTGGATGTATTGGAACATTTACCGAATATGAAGCATATCGAAATGTAACGAATTCTATTAAGATCTATGAAATCTGCTAAAATCTACTTGCTAAATGTAAAGCAAGTCTCATTGTTGTTACAAGGTTCGTGTTAAAATTATTTGACAGACGAAAGTAGTTACAGAATTATTAACTATCTTTAGGTATCTATATCTAGGAATATTTGTGATGAAAGTAGACTGACACGAGAGTAGCGGTAAAATCTAACTAACTGACTGTACTACTGTACATTTATCTATCGATTATTTTTTATGTATCTCGAGAGATTCTGTTACTCGTATGTATTTTGTACACTTCGATGTTATAATTGCACAAACAACCACAATCCAGTAATTGAGCTGAACGAGAACAATACACAGCGAAAGCAAGGTTAGCAGGGTCCTATTATTAAACCTAGGCTCTAGAAACTAAAAAGTAAGTCCAACACTGAACTTAGAAAAGATTATTCAGTTAAAGAAAATTAATTTATAATTATTAGTCATTTTTGTCAAATTATTATTTACAGAATGAGTTAGTACAAACCACAGCATTTTTTTAAATCTAGATAAAGATCAACATACAATATCCCTGAATAAACTGCTATACAGCCAATTGCTACTTCAATTTCACGGTTACATAAAAACTAGCAAAACTGCGACACATAAACAACTCATAATCATCTGAAAAAGTCGGAAAATCTCCCCTTAAACTCTCTTAAACCTATCCTTACGATCAGATACAACAGGCGCAAACTTTCCACCTTGGTCCCCGGGTATATGTCGAGTGGTACCAGTACAGATTCAATGAGCGAGTGTCGCAAAATGTCCGATCATAATCATTTATGACCGTGTCGTAAACACGTTATACCCGGTTCCAGTCCTCGATGGTCCTTAGTAGCGTCGAAGAGAAGAAGGGTCTGAGGAAATAAATCGACAGTTCCTCCAGGCAGATTAGGTCGTCAGACTGGGCCGTTACTTCATCCTTATTGTTAGAAAGGGTCGCGGGGCGAGCTAAAAGGTTGCAACGAGAGCACCATTGGCCCGGAACGTGTGCCATCCAGCCGATAATACTTTCACCTAGCACGTAAACCCTCTGGTTCGGGAGAAAGTTGCGGGACTCGAAGAAAACTGCCGGCAACCCCGGCTACCCTCGAATACATATCTATTCCTGGGGAGCCGTTAGCTCGAGTATGACTCCCGGGGGAGCGCAACTCTCAGACTCATCCTGGCAAGTAACGACCCCGTTCCCTCTCTTATTCCACTCGATCTAGGCCGCTTCTTCCGTCCTCGTTACCTTGCTCGGCCTCCTCCTTGCCGATCTTTAACATCTCACCTTGCACGACCATTTAGCGCGCCTTTCCACCAACGTCGTTTGCAGGAACGAGAATTTCGCTGCGAATGTTTATAGCCGGTGAGACTGAGTTCCAAGTGGTTGGAGAAAGCGTCGGAGAAGAATGTTTGGACAGAGTATTTGAGATTACGGGTGCGGAAGAAAAGTGCATGGTTAGCTAAGGTTTTTGAGTGGACGTATGTGTCCTGGGAGTGTCTGCGTAGTTTGTCTGATTTGAGCGAGAGAGACGGTGAAATGGAGAAAGGCGGAGTATGTGGGTGTAATAATATGCAGGGTGAGTCACAGCTTCAGTCCACTCCGAATAACTTCTGAAATATGTGTTCTACAAAAAAGTGCTTTACGTAGAAATTGCACGATATGGAAGGGAACATATGATTAAGTAACCTATTTGTTTAAGAAATACGACGGTGTCCTTGAATTTTTTTAAACGAAATGAGTAGCGGACTGAAGGTCATTGTAAATAAGTGTTCCAAATATGGTTCCATTTGGTAAATTGAAGTTAAAGGGACTCTACTTTAATATTATACGTATATCATCTTCTTTTAAATTACGCAATAATATCTCTACATTATCAAGAACTTATAAAAAAAATAACTCTTCTGAAACGTACATATTTATCCAAACACGCCGAATGTGCAGAATATTATGTGGCATTACGATGCCTGTAAAAACGACGGAGAAAAAGTCTAACTCCTCCGTAAGGGTCGGGCAACTGAAATTTTATTGTTGTGCGACTAGTAAAACGTTGATCTCCTCATAACGAAACACGTTCCGGAATGTCGCGGTGAATTCACCGACGTGGGAGGAACGTAAGCGGATAGAACAGCGAAGGAACAGCAAAAAGGTAGGGCAAAATGATACAGGACAGGGTAGGACGCAACAAGAACGCAATACTAATTTGTCCAACATCGCGAACAACGATGGTTAATATGTATGATGTACGAGTGTCGTGTTACGTGTGGTCGATGTCGCGTATCATCTTTATCCGGCATAACGAACACGACTTTCTTGTCCTCGGACTCCGAAACAATGGTCTTGAGGTTGTAAAGGGTGGACTGGACTTGTTAACGAAGTTCCCCTCCCGTTCTATTCCACTGTACGCGTGTCTGATTACGAAACAGAATGTAGAGAAACGGAATGAAGTTACTTTAGACGAAAAACTGGAGTACCTGTAGGTGCATAGTTTAATGCACATCTGAACTCGCAGAGATTAATGCTTAACGTTTGAATATCATTTGTTTGCAAAAATGTTACGCGTTGTAGTGAATATTCTAAATAATTTTCTACGCTACAATGCAAAAGTTTATATGGTTTATGTTTTTAGTTAAGGTATGGAACACGTTTAGAATTATCAAACGTAGCCATTTTTTCCTCCTTCTTCTCTTTGGACGTTCTTCTTTAAGAATAATGGAAACCTTTAGAGATGACAATAAAAATATACTACGTATAATAATTCTCTAGCTATGGTAACTTAAATGGTTTCAAATGTTGAATAAGATAGAAGAAAATTTTTTTTACGAAAGAACGGAAGAAATGGCATTTTGTTTTTCAATTTTCATCCATCTTATTCACTTTTTAAAAATGTTCTCGTACCATTATAGCCGTAAACGATAATTAAGAAAATGTCTTTGAAACGAAAAGTGTTACGTTTGTAGTACATTTATAAATTTACTATCAAAGGAATAAGGAATAATGTTTGACGAAGGTATTAGTAATATCTGGATTAATCAGAATAGGCTTTGATTGGTAATTAAGTATCGAACTATCAAGACGGAGGATCGAAATTCATTTATAAAGTTGTGACTAATGGTTTGTCGACTCAGAGCTAACAATAAGTCAAAACATCAAAGGGACGCGATCGACGCGTAAAAAGGGATGCGAAACATCTTTGAAGTTTATATATAAAAAAAAAAAAAGGAAAAGAAGAAGAAGAAAAGAAGGATGAAGAAGGAACAAGTCGGTAAACATTAATCGAATCCTTTAATCAAATTCGCTTTCATCTCTCGATAGGCGGTCTAAAATAGAGAGAGAAGTTGCTTATCGATTCAAACGACTACCCTTAAAACGGGACCGGAGTCAATTCGCAGACCCCTGGACTCAAAGAAAGAAGGGATAAGTCGAATGAAAGGATGAAAGGTAGAAACGACGGGAGAGTAATGGCGGAAGATCCGGCAGGTGGAATGGAAAGTTTGCAAATTTTTCGCGTGAGCCCTCGCCTTCTCCAGCATCTTACATGATGCGAAACAATTTTTAAGAAGAGAAAGAGGTATTCGCAAGTAATTTATAAAAGACAGAAGATTTCTGAGAAACCAGTCTAAATTAGTAAAATATTTACAAGTGAAATTTGAAGTTTGAATAAAAGTCGAATTTCTTTTTATCATCGAAGAAATTTTCTTGGACTTATTCTAAGAACTGTACGATGACATTTAAATCTCCCTGCGGAGGAGTGGAAAATTGCCATTTTGAATACCACTTGAAGGAAAAACATTCTTTCGTGACTTATTAGAGTTTGTTTTGAAGATTATAATTTGAATGATTCAAATCTTGTAACAAATAGTTTCCAGAGCAAGTAATTTCTATAGACAGATATTAACATTCCATGGTACAAATATAATAGGTTTGATTTTTCTAATTTACCTGCATCGATCAAAATTTTACTGATTTACTCTAGATCTTCACTTTTACTATTTCGAAGATATATCGACACCAATTTATTTTCAAACCTTCCCACTAGAATCTGTACAAATAATTATGATTCGTAATTTCTTAGGAAATATGAATGGAGTATAAATTGAAATGGTACTCTTATAGTAAAGATATCTCAGTAAAAGTATACGTAGGTATTCCTTATACCACCAGATTTCAATAATAACTTTCTAACGGCTGTTTAGATTCAGTTCACGTTCAATAAGTGTTCTAACATTTCCGAACGGGGACTCACAAAACACTTTACCATTTGGAAAAGCCATCGATCGAACTGTCCCCCAAATAAACCAGCCGTATTTGCATCTGCAATAACGCTACGCAAAATAAGCTGAATAGCGGGCGCCGCGCCGTAGCATTTCGGTGCAGCATCAATCAGAGACGGCGTGCGTGTGTATGGTGATCAGCAATCATCAAAGTAGCCGATCCGCTCTTGAAACGGTCCCCATGGCGAAGCGCGATAAGTTAACGCGGATGGGCATCCATCGATGCAATTACCATTAACGTGTCCTGCGTGGGTGGTACGTACATCGGTGTAACGACGTCGTAACTTTGATCGTCTCTCGACGCCGTCAGTCGTCGCCTAATTCGCCGCATCGACGCGACACAAACCGCGGTAGTGTCTCTCATAGCACACAGCCGCGGTATTACCAATGGTACCCGGCCATGGTGCATGTAATTCGTGTGGCTTCTCGCGAACGACTAACGCAATATTAAACGCGGCAACGCGAGGAATATGGTAATGCCGGCGAGTAACGAAACTCCGACAGAACTGGACACGGTTACAACGGTAAAATCCGGCTGAACAAAGGAAACGTCCAAGCTCCCGCGTTATTCCGTTCAATTTCACCGTCCGGAAGTTATCCGCGCGACGGTCGCGAGCAAACGCGTACCGCCAACAGTAACGACCACACCGCCTCCTATTCTCTCTCCGCGTTTTCGAATTTCTCCGGCTGTTAAAAGCCCCCCCTCCCACCTCTTCCATCCACGTGCCGTGATATCGCCAGGAGCCGAAGAGATTTTAGGGGACCTCAAAATTCGAGTTTCACCGCAAACCCCCTTTGACATTCAAATCGGACGCGAATCGCCGCGTAATTGTGCCGCTCCGAGAGAAACCTTCGATGATCCCAGCTCCGAGGAATTTTTTAATGAAAATTCAACGGATTTCCGGGATAGGAAATGAGAACGCGTTAAAATCGGACAGAAAGAAATATGGCGCATAGTTTAACGAAAATGTATTCGCCAGGTGAAAACTTTGTTTTTTGCGAAGTTTTCTAAAACTTTCTATATTTTTCGTAGCGAATACTTTTTCAAAAATTACTATACACCAAAGTTCCATCAAAATCGGCGATTATGCACTTCGAAATTTTCTCTTCTAAGCAGTTCGCAGATTAGTATTAAATAAATTCGAAAATTCTAACGTAGCTCAAGGTGTGTTTACATCACACTTGTACGAATGGAATAAAATATTAGCATTTGTAGCGATATTAAAATGCAACGCATCACAGTCTTAAAAATCCCATTGTCCCATCTGAATCACACATCGAATACCAAACATCGTTACGTTAACTAAGCACGCGATATTTCTTTCACTCCGTAACATTAAACTGTTCCGAAACGAAATTCTTTATCGCTCTGAATAAACGCTATAGCTCCTACATATTCAACACACTAACACTTTTATCGAAACCATAGTTGTAATATTCCACGCCCGTACACCGAGTGTCCAATCGGGAATAAGCGGGGGAAAAAAGGGATTTTTAACGACATTTCAACGACATAGAATATAAATTCTTACTGTATAGCGTGGCGATTAAATACTTGCGGCTCAGGTCGCGCGTGTTACAACATACCAAATCCGGACACAACAGTTAACGTGTTAATATCGGGCCACGCATCGTTCGAGCATTCCTAAAATTCCCGTCAAAGATACAACGTGTTACAAATGCGTTCGTCTCTTTCTATTTCCGCTGTTGGTAACGCTTTCCAATCGACGGGGGTGCGCGCACAACCGAGTACAATGGTATCGAGAAAAATCCAACTATCCGCGAATAACTTCATTCGTTCGTTCGCGATGCGCGATCGTTTAAGCGGTCGAATTTCAATCCCTTTTTCCAGAACATCGTCGAGTAACCGGTGCACGCGACTCGCGCGATACACCATGTGACCAACTTTTGAAATACGAGCCCTTTAAACCGATTCTCACGAAACGATTTTCCTTTCTATCTGTGTAAAGTGTTTCGAAAATGTAAGTACAAATTGTACAAAGTGATAAGGCTCAGAGATAACGAATTTTAAATGGTTGGGTTGAGTGTAGATGATATAGGAGACAAGGAGACATTTTTTTAATAAATTCTCTTTTTATAAAATTTTTTGCTAAGGCAATTCCTTTTTTTATTGGGGACGTAACATGGTTGATATGTTTATATCACTTTAGGTATATTCTGTACAATTGTTATAGTCAATAGCATTGCGTTACTCGTGTTGTTCAATTTTATCACGATTTTATTAACTTTTAATAGTAATCAAAATTAGGACACTTGAATTAAATTTAAAGTCATTAGAAAATTATTTAGTTCTACGACAAAATTATTCAGTTTGGAATCTGGTAGTACAAGGAAGACATAAGTTTTTAGTGATATATGGTCACCTTAAATACTATCACTAGATTCCAACGAAAGGCAATAATAAAATTTTCTTTCTTTTCTTCTTTAATTTTCATGAATTCGTATTTTCTGGATAAGAGTGTCAGAAGTCGTACATTCGTTGCAACTGTGGTATGCTAAAAATAGGCATCTCTAGCAGTATTTGGAAATATTAAAAGTGGACACAACTCTGTGATGAACTCGGTTGTTCTACTAATGAGTTTAAGATGTCTAGTTATAGTATTGAGACGACAATATGACACTAACTTTGGCGAAGAACTGTAATTTAAATCATATAACACTTTCTGTACGGACATAAAGGGTGTTGTGATACATATAAACAGCTTTCTACATAAATATCCACCTGTCACTGGATGTTATCATTCGTACCATATGTAAGAAGCACAGTGACAACAAATATGAATTGAATAAATAGCGCACAGATACACTAAAAAAATAAAGAAGAATCATTGTCACATGGACGAATCAAATCAAAATCTACCAACTATACCGATACAACACTTCGCTTCGTTCGATCTCTCCTCCCTCAAGAACACCTCCCATCACTTTCAGCTAAACCCTGCGCATCCGCCGGTATCTTTTCATCGGTTTCCAACTTTCCAACCCGTACAGTTTACACTTATGTTCCTGGGGAACACTCTTCACAGTCCCTGGACTCTATCCGAACCGGGAGAATTTGCAACGAGGCAGCCAAAGCAATTCGGCCCTCAGCCGGAGGAGCAGCTTTTGGCAGACAGGCGAACGTTGGCTCGTTCGATGGAGCTAGGAAGCCGACGAGCAGGCACGCAAGGAACGGAATCAAGAAGAGAAGGCAGAGAAGAAGGAGTAGGAGGAGGTGAACTCAGACTGCACTTGGACTATCTACACGGTAGATCTGGCATCTAACAATAAGAGCAACGCCCACTCACACTTCTCGGCTGTGTGCGCGCGCGCGTCTGCGGTGAGGCTGTTGCGGCTCCAGCTCCTCTCGAACGGTTCCACACACAAGAGAGGGATCGTGGTCCATCGCTGAGGGGAACAGCAGCAGGTAGGTCGCGCGCGCCCACCAGGGGCTTCACCACGGTGCACACATAAACGCGGCGTCGAGGGTGGATCGCGCACAATTACCCATTGTCTGATACAGAAATTTATGTGTGGATAGCAGGGGCCCACGTAACTAACGGACGGTCAGCTACGACAGAGATCCACTAAATCCAAAGGCTCGCAACAGCATGCGCCTTAGACCGTGCAGATAAGCGACGGATAGGATATAGAAGGGACGTGCTTTGTGATCCGGAACCCGCAAGAGTCAGAGGAAGAGAGTTGGGCTGGCCCACGCGTACACTTGACGGCAGGCCTGGTGCTCACGGACCCGGGGCTGTATGTAAAAGAGCCGCGGAGTAACCGCGTAAATAAAGAGGAAAAGGGATCGATAGGCTTTGTCGGAGATCTCATCGGATCTTCCTCAATTTTCCTTCCTTCTTCACGATCCATTGCCCGTGCTTGCGCGAGAGAATTTTCGTAGATCTCCGAGGAGAGTTCCTATTGGAAAGTGATCGATCCGGACAGTTTAAAGGGGTACTTTGCGGTGCCGTGATGCGAGCCGGGGATATCGATGGAAAGTTGTTTTGTTTTGAGGAGGCATGCCTCTGTGAACGCTACGAAATTTACCAGTTCTCGTGAATTTTTTTTTTGAAGCGATACGTACGTCTACTGTTGTGATTTTGTTTGTACTTTATTTAGTTACCTTTTGGAGAATTTAGAATGTCCTTGGTAATGGTTTGTTTTGAATTTTACCGTAACAGAGTTTCAGTTTACTAAGAGATACAGTGAAATTTATTTCGTGACGACGTTTTCTTCGAGCTTGTATCTTAAAGAATTTGTGAAGTGTATTTGTTCATACTATCTTACTAATTTTGTGTAATTTTTCGTTGAATAATATTTTGCGCGTTTTCAAAAGCAATCAACGATCCTTTCTCCGTGAATTCTCTCAAAGTATGCTACATTTTGCTTTTATTATTTACGATTTTTTATCAAGTCTTGACTAAAATTGGGTGCTTCAACAAAGTGACAACATGATAAATAGTAAAGTAAGATGTTTCTATATTCTCAACATAACTTAACACTAAATGAAATAACGATCAAATTTGAAACTTGTCGAAACCCTTCAGAAATATTCTCACGTTGCTTAATCTTCATCAATCTCACAACAATTTTTTCTTTTTCCGACGCATTTCTAAAGCCTATGTCTTTCAATCACCGTCATTCTTCTGTAGAATTCTCTTTAACAATTCCCCCATCGGTGTACATCTTAACGAGAAACGCATTCACGCGAGTCTCGACGTTCAATGGAGAATTATGAAGCCCTAAATTCGCGAGGAAAAGCATCGAAGCGGTTAACGGGGCGGGGAATAAAGGCGAGTAGTTTGGTGAACGATGTTTTAGTGGTAGATACACACGCTAATTCGTCGCTAAGTCTCCGCAGCTTTTGCAGGATAACGATCCCTCCTTGGTATATACGCCGTTCAGCCGAGACACGTAAAACCGACTGGCTGTGTATCGGTTATACGCGCGTATAAACGTGCCCGCGCAGGTAAACGCGAGCACGAAGTTTCCTCGACTTCAGAAATTTGACGATAGAAGCGCCGCAATTTCCGCCCTGGTGCTGCTCGACGAGACCAGAAATTCCTTGATCGCATCGAGATGTGAAATTCATTACGATCGGTCTTCTCCTTAATTAAATAAGCCCTGCTGAAGATCGGAATTACTTTTACGCGGATTCGGCCAGCTTTGCGGATAGAGTCCGCAACTATGTCGTATGGCGGAATCCGTTGATATTTTTTACGGCGAATTTGTAAACAATAAAGGATTCAGTAATTACAACGTAATAAGCAGGACGAGGCAGGACGCTCTACGTATAAAAATAAACCGAAAATAAACAATAACATTTGTTTCATAGGCACCTTAGTTTTCGAGGAAATTGAACGTAAATATTCCCTACAAACTGTTGCTCCTGTTTACATATTCATGTTGATAAATAGGAGTGATGTCACGTTACACAAAGGAACAGTGTAAATCTTTTGCAGTTCAAAGGATGAATTATACAAGCTTTCGAACAATTAAAGCGTCAAAACTCTCTGATTCGAAGAGTAAGAATTTGTATGCGTCAATAATCGTTAATAAACGTATTATTAGTACTTATCATGACATTGTCACTGCTTATCAGTACAAACGTGAAGCTCGGAAATAGTAAAGTGCGCGCGTACTTGGTGCCTAATTCAAACTGAATTTTCTCGAAAACGAAGCTTCAAACGAAAAGATAGTATTCTTTCTTTTTAGTTTATTTTCACATGTCCAATTATACCTCTCCGTATGTTTACAAATTTGCTATATTAGCTCTTAGTACTTCAAACATATAACTATCATATTGTAAATATGAAAATTCCGACAAGTTTTTAGTATGATGTAATAAATTGAACATTATTATGTAGGTTTCAGAACTTTCGAATTGACAAATACTTTGGTTTATACCGTCGAAAATTCTTCCTACGGTAAATACATTTTCTTAATTAACCCTTTGACAGTTTATCCCGTGAGAGACTTGGACAGAACTTCAAATATCTGAGTGTTCAACTCAAGAGAGACTCTTAGGAAGAAAGTTAGAAAGGGACGAGATATTATTATCATAACTATGACGTAGGGTTATGTATCCCGTGTTTCAAAAATGGTCACACACGGCGTAACTATTGAAAGGATACGTGTAAAATGTACATTTTTTTTTTACCGTAATTCGTAATTTTATTAGACTGTCAAAGGGTTAACATCCGCCTTTTAATTTTACAATTTACACTTGAATTACACACTTCGGTTACATTACAAACAAATTTCCCCTCCGGCTGCTGCGTTCATCTCGTACACCACAAATCGAACATACACGACCCAAATTTTTCTCATCCACAATTTAATCTCGGGACACGTCGTTCTTTCTCCCGCGGTCACCATGCAATCGACTTCAAAGCGCATCGTTCGCGCGGAATTTTGTACGGAACGCTATCGCGAAAGAGAACGGAAGAAGAGCCAGGACAACGCCGTCGGGTCGCGAGTATGGCTTCTGGACAATCAACGGGGAAATCTCCTCCGATAAAGAAAGAAAAAACGTTGCTACAGACAGCTCTTTGGGTCCGTGAAATCCGTGGGCAAAAGCGGTCGGTAATTTTTCTAAAGCAAATGGACACCGTGGATACGTTCCATTTATACGCGGCAAAGGGGGAAAAACTGTTATGGTCGCGGTGTAACGCTGTCCAAACAAGTATCGCCGGCAGGTGCATTAAAACGCGGGCATAGGAACGAAGAGGCTGGTGTGTCCCTTATTTACTCATGTGCCAGGCCAGGCACTTAGTATTGTGATATTGCCGGGGTAAATAAAAAGCGCAGACCCGGGAGAGAAGGCGAACAGTTCAAAGGGTGAAGTTTAAACACGTATGGTCGGGAGTAGCGACAAATGAGTATATACCACCGCGAAACGCATCGCGGCTTTTTCGGCCGGGAGAAAGAGGGAGAGAATGCGTTTGTGCGGGAGATCGTTCTCTTTATTTCCCTGTTTCACATCTTCCTCGATGTGAAAATGAAACTTGATGATTTTAATATTCAGTTTCAAGATATACATTTAACGTTAACATTCCGGTGACCTGAATTTTAAGCTCCGTGTAAAATATTCGAGCAATAATTCAATGCGGTAATAATTCTCACTTTATCCACAATCGCTGCTATCAAAAGTGTTACATTCAACTACCTAAACTGAAGAGTTACTCACGTCTATCTTGGAACTTCTTACACCACGGCGAGAAATTTACCTCTTCACGCTGAAACCCAACTCTATGCATCATCTTGCCCGGAGTCGCCATATACACGGGAGTTGAATTTTTCGTTTGGACCTCGGTGCCGCCATTAATCCAACAGAGAACATCGAATGGCCATTGAATTATTCATGTCGTGTCCCAGTTCCATTTCGTACGCATGTTAATAAATACCCTTACAATAGGCAAATATGCGAGACGCATACACCGAGTCGAATCATCCTTTTGTCTCTGACTCATCGCATTTTTTTTTCCACACATTCTTCCATTCGGTCCGTGCGGAAAATCGATGATCGGCCACAGGGTGGACAAAACGGAAGCCGCGGTAACACCTCTCTGCTCGATTCCGCCGCCGTTTATCGCTTAACGCTAAGTGCACCGAGATTTATGTAAATTCGGACGTCAACAGAACGTTCGATAAATCTCGATAATCTGGCCGATAGTTCACACGTGTCCGAACAGCGATACAGATAAGTCACGTAAACACGCTCTCGAGGCTTGACCTGGCCGGATGTCAAGGGCTCTCAGTAGCCCTAATCCTTCTTATCGAGGCCCTGGCTTATACGGAGCTATCTAGATTTTTTAACGATGATCTGCAGACATCGGTCTCCGAGGTTCTAATTGAAAATTCCAACGGTGTGATTTATGCGGTTCCAGCAGATTCGGATCGCTTTGTCGGTCGGTATCGTTAAATCACTAGCCGCGGCATGGCACGGTCACGGATATTCTTATCTCGAGCTTTCGATTTCGAAACACAGAGAGCTGATTTTCTGCTCTAACCCTCCGGCGCTGCGTAATTGATTATACAGCGGTGAGTGATAACTCGGCTGCATTATTAACCCAGTTTGAAATATGGACGCGGAAATTATATAGTATTGACGCATAAATCTAGCAACACCGCGAGCTTCGCCCCGGTATACACAGAACACGTCGACCGAGAGAGAACCGTTCCAAATTGTCGCTCCGGAGTTCTTGTTTGTTGGTTTTAGGGGAAAGTAGTTCGCTTCCAAATGTGTTTTATTTATGATCATTTATGGAGGACGATGCTTTCGTATTTGTACCGGTGTAATTGAAATATTAACGAACTTTTACGGGTTTACGGTCACGTGCCGGTTTGTTGTGAAATTTCCCACTGATAAAATTTGGGGGAGGTTACTCGTGAAAGTGACAAAGATGCTTGTAGAAGAATTTCTGTGTGAACCAATTTTTACAAACGTACCATGCTTTTTTTATCTGATTTTACAGTTGTGTTATTTTAAGTTGCATCTTAGGTAAATAGGTCAGTGTAATAAAATGTAAAATAGTATGTGTAATTAAAATAAATCATGTTACTTCATTTTTGGATTAAGGTGGACTAACGATTATAAAAGACCGCAAATTATGATGACTTAAACGCACAACATTTCCTTCGAAATGTTCCAAATTCGAGCTAAATAACATCAGCTCGAATGATCAGCATTATTAATACGACGCATGTACCGAATACTGCAAATACCATCGATATTATTAATATTATTACAGTTATCCGCTCGATCAATACTATTAACATCCTCAACAGAGTTAATAGCATTACTTTTATAAATTTCACCGACATCGTCGTTAAGAAGTTGTTCCATTCGCGTCGCTGGAAATAATAATTTAAAGCAACTAATCCTACGTATCGGTTATTCAGTTGAAACAAGACGAATATTTTAGAAACGTTACCAGAGGTAAACGTAGTTTCTCGATAAAATGAAGGTTCATTATTGGATTCTGGTGTAATCGGCATCGATAGCCACGGGAAATATCCAATTTATGTACATTATCGCTGGAATAAGTTTCCTAATAGCGACCGCCGTTCGACCGAATTGCAATTGCTGTTTGTAAATTTATCGTCCCTTCCATCGACTAGTTTCGCTGTTTTCGATAGAGTTGGAAAATTTCGAAGAGTCGCGACGAAGAGAGAACACGTGTCACGCCGTCCATTTGTACTCGATAGGTACTGTGAAATCACATTTACCGATTGCTCGAAACGTGACAGAAAACGTCATGCCAGCTCGGTTCTTAAGCGCTCAATTAATAACACTTAGTATAATGACAGATTTAATTAATAATACCGTGCATAACGAGCCCTCCTAATTAATATCGTTCATCGATTCGATCAAAAGCAATTAGCCGGGCATCGGGGATTGTCGATCGATGTGGCCGCCGATTCAACGAACCCAAGGCGTTCCTCGAGACTCGCCCCGGTCGTTAACAACCGGCAACGTTTACAGCCGATTACAAGAAAGCGGATCCGCGATCAAACGTCTTCGTTAAATTTCATGAAACATCCAGCGAGATTCGCAGAGAGTTGGGCCGGTTCGGTCTACCGGAGAGCAATAAACATGTCCTATAAATCACCTAAGTGGGACCGCTTTTAAAGGGGTTTTCCACTTTAGTGCAGCCAATTTAGGATCACTTTTAACAGTTTTTGGTGAAAAAGATGAACAACACGGCAAAGTTTATCGCTACTTTCACTCACTTGAGGAAACAAATTGTAGAGCATTGTCGATCGACACGGCAAGAGTTATTATCGACAGAAGATTGATTTTTAAACTACGCCAAAATAAATAACGCAAACAAACATCGGACAAAACGACACCGGGTAGAAATGTAACATATGAAATTCATCGTCCTCTGTTTTTATCTTTTGCAAGTTGTAAAAAAGGCAAAAACGCAATTTTGTTTAAATCAACGTTTAAAAAATGAAAGACACCTGTGCGGTAAATAAAATATATTTTTGAAAATGTCATATGGAGTTTTTTGCGTGTTATACGATTTCGAACATTTTATACATCCTATGATAGAAACAACATTCAGGAATAATGATCCATTTTTAATATTCGATTTGTGGTTCGGCAAAAATCACCGACGTCTGTGCATTGTGCACACCTCAACCCGCATGGGAATAACGCTATCTTCTTTATTCATATATGAATATGTATAGTCGGTGGAAGAAATATAGCGGGGTCGTAAAATCGGTCAGACGTCAAAGATTACACGTTCCAAGCGTATCGACCAGCGAATCGACAGAAACCCGAGAAGATAAGGAACCGAAACTTCAGTCAGGGTCGTACAATGTATTCACCGCCCCTGTGCAAGCTCTCTCGTCCTTCAAACTTTTTGTAACGGTCTTCGTTTTCACCTGTATTCTGCTTCAATTTTTATTATTTTATCCACTGCCTTCTTCCAATAATTATTGTTTGTTATTTACTTCATTCCATATCGGTTCTACGTTTTTAAAATTCGACTAGCCAATCAGCCTGTGTTGGTTACATAGATTTAAAATACATCAGACACAGAACGAAACTTGAAATATTAAAAATGCTAATTGGCATTTTCAATTTGTCCGATAATACACGAAGTACCGTTATTCATCAGTTGTCATCCTTCTATTGTACAGACCCTAAAACAGAATGCTATGTACGCTGTTGGCTGCCGCTACATCAAGCTGTGCCGCCACTTGATGCTTTAATTTACGAGCTCGCTATATTTGTTCCACCGACCATATGCCTTAGCTTTGATTCAGTCTTAATCAAAAAAACGAAAACTGCCACATTCGTCTCTGTTTAATACTTTAATTTACGACCTCTCTGTACAGTAGAACCTCGATAGTTACACGAAAACGGGGGTTGAAAATGCATCGAGGTTCGTGCAATTAATGAGGTATCTGTCTCATGAGACCTTCCACTTATGAAATTAAAATCCGCGCTTCGTCTTCTATTGCGTTTAATTTTGTTTACGCCTAACTAAGCGACACTCCTTGCCATATGTTGGCGAAATGCAACAGTCGAGATTCTACTGTATTTCTTCCTCAAAGCATTCACTTTTCAGAACGTGCCAAATAAACTGAGAAAGATAAAAATCGTCGTACAAAGTGCTGAAAAAGTAATTTAAAGAAGAAAAAACATAAAAGAGCGTTTGGGTCATTCTAAAAGCTTGCTTAAAATGGTCTAGTAGAGGACGTGTTAACGCTCTAATTTACGACCCCGCTATATTGCTTCCACCGACTATACATAAAGTGTTGCAGTTCTCTTAAAATGATATTATACGCTTTTCTCACAGCAGAAAGCTCGTGTCAATTGAATAAATGTTTTCCTAATAATAAATTTATGAGTGCAGCTTCGTTTTAACACATTCTGCATCACCGTCACTCGTACATGTGGATCACAAACAGAAATGCATAGAAACAGACATTTACCTTTTCAAGATGTACGAAATAAGGTGAAAGATACAAAATTTGACTTAAAAAATGTGAATTTTGCATAATTCTCACTTAAAATATTTGATCTTCCAGGTAAAAGATTTAAATCGTTATTTGGCACATTTCTTATCCGTGTTTGCCTCAAGTTTAGAATTTTCTTATCAGAAAACTACTAAAACTGGACGATAAAGTAGACGACAATTGTGCTTACTGACATAGGGGTTAATCAGAAAAAAAAAAGAAACAAAAGGTGTCTGAACCATACGAAAAATTAGTTAAAAATCCCCCATTACAGAATGTGTTAAATGTGTTCAATGTGGCGCAGTCCTGGAAATATTCTTTCAAGTCGCGTTATCCAACGAGAGTGGGGCGATTCTCTACTCGACGCGGTATCATCGAACGTCGTCCACGCTCAATTATCGCGAACTCGCACCGGCGCGTCGATACACACGCGTGTACACAGTGGCCGCGTTAATATTAATTGAGAATCGAGGCTCGATGGATTGCATCAATTATGAGGAACGCCGCGAAAGTAACGGTGGCGAACAATCGAACCGGGCCACGTAAATTCGTTTCGACCCTTGTGCATCATACGCACACGGGCACGTGATAAATAACGTAGCGGGTAATTAACGGAGGATGGAACAAACGTTTATCTATCTGCGCAGACGCCTTTATCACGCCGCCGCCGCATAACGCGCGTACACACGCACCGCGTTGCGAACCACCGCATAAAAGCAACATTATGCGTCCCACAAATTGCGTTACCGATAACGTACGACTTTATGCCCCGCGCGATCTTTCTGCGGGCTCAAACTCCGCGCGTATTTCACCAAGGACCATGCAGCCAACCTGCCCCGCGGTCGTTTCACGCCAAACGAACACACCCCTCGCGGCGTCCGCGTTTTTCTTAATAAATGAATTTCCGAGCATCGTGGATGGGGGAAAAAAATCGCTACGCGGAATTTACTGCGGCGGAATTGCGGTGGGAGTAGTCGGCGTTGCGAGTGGATAATTAAGTTTTTAACAGGGACAACCGTTTAGCTGCGTTTGATGTACACCGGGTGATCAAATTACTGTGATCGCTTGGAAATTATTTTTTAACTTATTTGAAGTTGGAACAGAAATGAAATTGAAGATACACTTGAAATGAATATAAATATTAACCCTTTGCACTCCGAATAGTTCAGTTAGTCCGCACTCATTTGGCCACTGTCGGGCAGTACCGTATAGTTTGCCTTTATTTCAATATTTCAGCGTGATATTAGTTACGAAATATTAAATTTCAGTATAATATTAATGCATAAAAAATGATTTCTTGTCGTTTGTAATTTATCATTGTATGATATCTGAAGGCAAAATTTTCTATGTCGAGTCAGATTCGATATAGGAAAGCAAAGGGTTAATATTTATATGCCACCCTTCGCAGCTATATCATACTTTCCATATTTTTTCTACAGTTTTCTTTTACTCCTTCGTCATGATATCATACTGATATAAATTTCTCAATCAGCTGATATTTGTTAGTTATTATTTCTAATAATTCCCGTAGGTTCTCTATTGAACTTTTTTTTTCTTACATAGCTAGGTAATCCGTCAAAATGTAGTCAAAACCAATCTTCTCATAGATCAAAATTATGCATCCTTGATCTTTGCATCAGAATTGCAACTCTACAAACAAATGACACAACGTAACATCGAAGTGACACACAGTTGCAAAACTTCGAAACGCTTCCGTCGCCTTTAAAACACCAATTACACCCACCGCAATCTATCAATCGTTCATTTCTCGTCACAGTGACACGGCGGCGTGCCTTAAAAGTCCGGCAATCGGTTGCGAAAAGCTTTACCTTGGTATCGCGAAATGGAAACAGATCCGTACAGTTCGAAGGCAAGGGTGCGGGAGAGACACGAAGGGGTGAGCTTGTTTTTTTGTTCGGCTCTCTCTCGCGCGCGCATCCACGGGCCATCGATCACGCGTGCACGAGCACGGGGTGCGCGGCGATCGAGCAGAAATTTACGACGTAACGCGAAAATCGTTTCGCAGTTTGTCAGCCGGCCGAGCCTTCCGGCAGTTCATGGGTTCACGTGCTCCGCCGGCATAAAATATGAACCTGCCGTATGTAAAGAGTCATCGTAGACGAGAGGAGCGGTATCGCTCACGGCGTTTTCGGCGCTACACGCCCGCCAACCATCCCCGCGGAGCGTCGTAATGTGATCGATAAGTCTCCACTTATCGCGTTAAGGTCGCGTTAATAAGTTACGTTAACAAAGCTTTCATACGTCCACGGGGATATTTATAAGCGATAGTAATAACAGTAATCACGCGGATGAGCGTTCAACGTGACCGTCTGATGCTCACTGATAGCGCTGAAAAAGAGACCCGGGATAATGATAGTGATTCAGATGGTCCTACTGTGAAGAACGCCTCCCTCGATACTGATTCAACCCGTTACTCTTTTTCACTGATAATGTTACGAGCGCGTTTATTTTACTGTAACGACGTGAGTATGATAAATTTGTTCGATGTACAAATGAAACTTTAAACCCTAATAACGTAGTCAAAACTAAACTTTTATTTATCGAAACAAATTCTAGCAGATTCGACACATTTTTGCCAGCGAATTCCTAATGATTTTAGTCTATTATTGTACAAATCTGAATATTGGCTCATTGTTGAATATCTTTCTTGTTACAAAATCATCTAAACGCTTTAACCAACGTTCTGTTGTCCGTTCACTAGCTCTTCCTATCTCAAATATATTATATTAACATTTTGTTAACGCTCGTGGTCGGATCTCAATGAGATACCTGGTCGAGCCTTGTAGAAATTGCACGTGATGTGCCGACTAGTGTTCAGTCTGTATTTCTCGAAGGACCACTCTTACGTATAAGAGACTATGTGAATTATATTATTCTTCGCCTGGTGTTCCCTTTACTATTGACTATTCTGAACTATTCTAAGACACGTTTACGCGCGGTTTTTAAGGTATCGGTGATGGCACTGATTGGTTGACAGGGGAATGGAAGTGGAAAACGGGGTGACAAAAATGCGAATGTTCAATTGGTGGATGGAATTTGTGGAAAGGTAGCCGGAAGGATTCGGAGCGGGGGTGACGAGCGGCTTCTCACCCCTACGGGGAAAGGCCCAAGGTGACGTCAGCGCGATACCGTTGATCGGGTCACCGTGGCCGTCCGACTCTTGGGTTCCCTAAAGTTTATGACACGGTAATTGCTATTGAGAGACAGAAATTAATTTAGCTAATGCTGAGGTCACGTACCACCTATTCAGGTACGGGTAAAACCTTGCCCTTTCAAAAATAGCGTCTATAGGCGACCGTATCATAAACTAGTCTAACGAAGCCTTAACACATTTCACAGTGCCTCTGTTGCACCATGTCCCAGTTTAAATTCGTAAATAGGAAGTCACCCAAATCTAATTACAATCCATTTTCTACTTTTAATGTAACCTTAATCTAGCTTTGTCAGCGAAACAAGTGTTGCCTTTAAAACAGTAGACTGTAGGTTTCACTTTTTCATACGACAATCACCATGATTCGAATTTATAAAAACAAAACGGAATCCGCCAGACCTAATAGTTTTGTATGTATTGCAATTGAAATTTTGTAGTTCTAGAGGTTAGGTCGTGTACGAAGTGTCATAAAATGTGATAATTTGTCTATTGTAGGGGGAAGATTTTAAATTTTCTTTATCGCTTCTTTTGTACAGAATACGATAGTGTAGAAGAAAAATTTGCGAGGTTACGTTGTACCGTCTAACTGCAACATTATACTTTTATTTCCAAAAAAGGCTTTAACGCGCTACTTTAAAGTTATGGTTAAGTATTCGAAAGTTGCAAAAATGTAGTACTACCAGTTGAGAATATGGCTTTCGCGATAAAGTTTATCGCTAATCGTACATTTTATTAACAATTTTATTCAACGTGTCATTAAAATGTGGATTAAAGCAGCATAAATCTGAAGACTAGTATTTTTCAGATAATAACTTACAGGAATAAACTGTAATCACTCAATGTAGGAAGTATCAATCCCGTTTTTCATACAGTTATGTAGTCATTCGGTATCTTTGTATAGCTAAGTGTCACGTCATGCCACGCTGAGATTAAAGAACCGGAATAATTTTCGTTGAGAAAAACAAAGAAGTAAAGACTACTACTTTAAAACTAATAATTTAGTGGAATAAATAGTATGTAACTGCTCTATGAAAAGTATTAACTGAGTAGTATGACCCTTGTAAGAGTTTATTACAAATTACTGATAAGGAAACGTACTAAAATTACCATAGAATTATAAAATGCATGTTTCTTAATTCTTCTAATTTCATGGGCCGATTTGGACCGAATTTTTGAATATCAGCTAATATAAATAGCTCGTTAGTTATGTGGATAAATAACACGTGGTTGAAGATTTTTAACACGAATGTATTTGATAAGAACAATTGCACAACGAAGATAACGATACATTAAAGGGAATATTGATCAGCTGAATAATGCTCTCTTATTATTTCTCACTTATTCTCAGTCTCTTATTGTTTTCATCAACCACACTGCTCGACTGTTTACTCTCCCATTCCAACTAAGACACTGCCCGCTTCGCCAATCTCAAGCCGTTTCGAGCATCAGCCATAGATCATACCGACTCCCAGAATGTCCACATATATTCAAAACAAAACACACGATATTCACGCCATCATTCGCAACACATTCGTAAGACCAAATCCACAAGTTACAGAAAATTTCTAGCTACCGTGGAAATTTCATCTAAATGTCTCAAAAACTGTGGCGACAAGGAATTTTTTAACGAAACTTCACATCTTCCCGTTTCTCCTGTAGTATTTCGAACAATTCAAATTTTCTAGATCTCTGCTTCTGCCTACTCAAGAGCGATAGACGTGTCATACGAATAACAAGGGGCATAAGAAATTCGCGGACACGGGGTCCACTCACCATTCGGCCTTGGGCCTATTCCTAGTCCCAGTTATCAAGGTGGGGGATTCTCTGGGTCCTAGCAGAACTATCCAGGGTCTGCGACTTCCTCGAATCGTTCGTCGTGTCACCACTCATGTTCGCTAATTTATTTTAAGTAAACTAAGATTAGATTTTGTAGACAGGACCTTTAGACCTTTGAAACCAGCGAAGACAAGCACTTTGCATCGCGCTCTTCCTCAAAGCACCTCAGCTCAATCAGACTAAATAAGTGAATCAGTCAGTATGTGAGTCGGTACTATTTGTGCAAATTTTACAATCGTCAACCCAAGTTCCAAAGCTCCAGATCAGATTTAGCTCCAGGGTCTCGAATCCTTCGCTCTAAATATTCTTGTTTATAAAATCAACAAAAATTAGTATTAGTATTTCGTGATATTCTTCGGTAAAAACATATATCCCCAACGAGTATCTTCCAATGGAACGATCCAAAGCTGACTTTTATCGTTAGACCCATGGCAAGTAACTTTGGAGCTCTCCAAATTTGTCCCGAATTTTCTACGCTCTGTTAGCAGTGATTTTTGTAATTGCAACGCATTCTTCTGATATTCGAAATAAACTCTTCGTTGTGTTGTAATATTCGCTGGTGTTATCTCTGTACTTGAACGTGTTATTTTATTTCATTTCCGGGTCCGATGTGTCCCTGAGGCTGGCACATTTGTCCTACATACGCGTCCTACGTATCTTGTGGAAAGTGATAGCGAATATTTCTGTAACATTGGCATTTCATTGTTCATCTTTTCAATTTGACTTTCACGCGTGTATTTCATATGCTGTTATTATTCTTGCGATTTAACATAATAACGTTTAGTGGTACAGTTCGACAAATTTATTTCCATAATAAAAAAGGGGGAAAAAAGAGGAAACACGTTAAACACGTGCAAGAATAAAAGGAACTTAAATTTAAATTTAAACAGGTTCGTGTACAGTTCTGGTAGACTGACGGGGTGAAAATGTTGCGAGGCGCAACATTTTGCCTATACCAGCACAAATTTTCCTCGCCACGTTATTTTCTTGCATGCTGATGCAAACTATTAGCCAATTATTCGCGCATCAATGATAAACAAAAGGTTGGAAAGATAAGCTGGCAGACAACCGTGTGAATCGGTCTTCACGGTAATAGCTGCTAATAAAAAAAATGAATAAAACGGATACTGGCGTGCTACTTCAAAGAGGGTAGATCAGGTTAGTCAGATGACTATGTTTTAAAGTCAAATAGCTCGGCAAGAGGTCAAGCATGGAAAACGCGTAAATGACACCTCTTGTATAAAGAGTTTAACTTGTAAAGCCGGGAGAATTATAAAAAAATTCCAAAGTATGTTGTATAAACTTTCCAGCAAGAAATTAAAGGGACAATTATTGTGACGACGTAATTAATCATTTGTTTAATTCTGCAATGCAAATAAAGAAGTTTAAATACCTTTCTTATGAGAGATTTTGCAACTCTGAAATGCGATAACTGTCATACGTAATTATTGTAAAATGTTCTGTTCAGTGAAACAAAAAGTAGGTCATATTTAATTTGTTTTTAGTAATACATTAATATGTTAAGAAATTTATTAAAATATTACTAAAACATGTATGTACATACTATTCGTGTGTACAGCAGAATTTTTGATTTGTTTATTTTCTCTAATACGTTAAATATAATAATTGAATTAAAATGTGATTTAATTTCATTACAGTTACAAAATATATCCGTTTTTCTTACTCTAATAAAAATGTATTATACTAAATTTGCCTTCAGAAAATCTTGCAGAAAATAAAGGAATAAATTCAGCAGCATATAGTAAATCAAATCGCCATTTTATTTGCGTTCCAACTCAACACGTCATTTCTCAAAATGATCATACATTGATCTACAAATATTTCACAAATCCTCAACACCATTCGCCTAATTCTCAACGAGCACTACCGTTCATTCTACATGCAAGAGCACATCTCCCGATTGTTTGCTCGCGCACAAGGTATAACACAAGGTTAAACAAACAATCCACTTTAGAAATCACCGGATCGAAAGAAAACAACGTGGCTGGCGTTTCTTCTCGGTTGAACCGGTTCGATGTACAGCCTTCTCCCCTCGCCATTTTCAATTTTTCTCACGAAACCGGCCTCGCGCCTTCTGCCTGCCGGTGGTACCCATTTAACGAGATCAAGAATAAATACTGGCGCAACGTTCGACGCGGCAATGTGGGAGAGCAGGTGGTACAAATCGATGGCATTGGCCGCCGCAGGCCACCAGCCAATTATCCCCGGCGACTTATGCGTCTTCGAAGGACATCGCGTGTACGCGTGACTGCACGCATGCACGCGCTTCCTGACGGTACAGTGTCCTCGTGATCGCGACTTCCTGGAACCAGTTCCTTCAAAAGCCAAGAAGCCGATCGACGTGCTCGCTGAAAGAGTACGCGGGAAGGAAGGTGACAGAGGGGAGAGAGAGAAAAAGAAGAGCCCACCGGTGGCCGGCGAGAATGCGTAAAACGTAGGAATTCCTACCACGGGGAAAAAGGACGAGACCTCGTAAAATTCGAGACTATGCCATTCGACGTTAACGGAGAACGCGTTGGCGCCCCGAAATTTGCATGGCGGTCGTTGACGACATCGCGAGAACGTGGCAATGAACAAGCTAGACAAGCCAGATCGAAGCGATCATGCGAATCGGAAATAGGGGAGGAACGAGCCAGATGAGATGTTCCGGACGCGTCTCTTGTAAAATTGAATCGTAAAAAAAGCTGGGTGGTATATGAATTAACGAGGTACCAGACGCAGATGTGCAGTCTGTGATTTTTATGCTGGCCGCCGTGGCGAATGCCAGACGCGCTCGTAAAGTAGTCTTCGCTGAATATTCGAGAGTGGTGTTACGGGTGTGGGACTTGGGACTTCTTGTCGGAGTGTCTGGTGTACGGGAATATGGATGGAAATGTGGTTTAAATTGCTGGAATTGAAATTATTGGGAAATTTTAGCGATTATAGCGTAGTTTAGGTAGTTTCGAGTCATTAAGGGGGTTCTACAAGGAAGATGTACGCTTCTGTTCATAAGTACCTGTACACCTGCAAGTATCCTGTTCTTAGCAGTGATAAATTTATTACGAAATTGAGTAATTGTTACTAATTGTTTGCATTACAAGGGGAAGTAAATTAAACTGTCTTTCTAAGATTTCATTGAAAATCGGACTTTGATAAACGTTTTATTTCAAAGTAACAAGTGCGCAGTGGCTTATATTTTTGTCTATGGGATAAATCTGGGGAGTTGCTTTGTCTTGCTGTAGTAGTATAAAAATCGTTAACACGCATCTCACGCAAAGAACAATTCCATGAAATATCATTGAACCTTGGTCTGCTAATTTATGATTTCAACGCGTGACTGCATACATGACTAATTCCAGTGACTAATCTTCCACGAATGGACGTTTAATTCCCCATAAATACGTGAGAGTATGCTAAACCTCGAACCTTATAAACGAAAAGTCACGTTTTTTGACACTACACGATTTCTCGTCCGCACGTTTATCGGTACATTCGTGACATTTACAGAATATTTCAACAACCTTTTCACAAGGGCCTTTTGTACAAGCTTCTAGGATCTTAGTTACAGTTGATGGAAGCGATACAGTAAGCAGCGACACCAACTGATGTAGCCACACCCAGGGCTGTCCGTCATTTGTGAATCGATATCTAAAATTTCTATTTACAATCTTTCGTTTAAGATATACGGTATCTAGCCTCAGTCGCCTCCTGCTCTATGCTAAGTTCGGTATTGGTAACAAATAAACCTACAGCTGTCAAGAATTAAGATGCAGACAAATTTCTTAAATACATTGCAATAGAGAAATCATTTTCGAGTTGATATCGAAGGGCTCTGAACAAAGCTGGAGCTTCTCATCTCCCTGGAATTGCTGTTTTACCGCTTGGATTACGCGTATTTTGACACCTGACAAATTTTACGACCTCGGTATATCGCTTCCACCGACTATACCTTCCCGCACACAATTTCTCAGCTTTGCACGGTACTTGATGCGGCCCTGACTGAGGTTTCGCGTCGGATCCTTACCTTCTCAGGATTCTCTCTCTATATATAAGTACTATGCGTCACTTCTGGCCCTCACTTTCATCATAATCAATTCCATGCTCTCTATGAGCCACGATGAAATGTTCCATCGGATCGTGTCGCGTCGAACACATTTCGCATTTCTCAGATAGTCCGGAGTGACCACGGTGTCGTCGGAAGAAGAATTTCACCGCGGTTCGAGAAAAACACACTTCATCGGTATCTTCGACCGGTGACCATGTAGGGAATAACGTTTGATGTTCGTCCGCTGACGGGTGTTTAGAGAAAATTATAGGTTTCTTGCGTTGCCAGCGTATGGCATTCACCTGGATGAGTGTCGGCTATGTAAGGCGTGCTTCGAATATCGATCTAGAGTCAACGGTCAAGCAAGTACGTTTGTAACTATCCACTGTTCCCGATGAACAGGCGTACACGATTTCTTGTTCCCCATAATACCCCTGGAAAATATCTTCACGTACTGAAACGACCGTTTTTAAAATCAATTCCTTGTAAAACTTTCTCCTTTGTTTAAGAAAATTAGACCGATTTTATTAGAAGGAAAGGAAGAATTCTTTTCTTTTTTTCAAGGTAAGTATCATTGATAATTTTACATTTTATTGTGCGTTTATTGAGACACTTGTTCTTATTAGGAGTAAATCGTAATTAAATCGAAAATTAAATTAGGCTGTCGTTCTAAGATTTTAGGAAATCAGCCTTAGTAGATACTTTATTTTAAAGTATCTTGTGACTCATAGTGTCTGTTATGCCACAATAAAAATATTTGTTTCACATATTATTGTTTATCTACCAACACACATATTTTCGTTTAAAAAAAGAATATCGGATCTTAAGGGAAGAGATTGGCCATCTTGTACGAACTTTTTCAAAGAAAGAATTCAAGGTGTAGGAATTTGTCTGATTATTAAGACCCTTTCGTACCACAAAGGAAATATTTGTTCGTGTAGATGGAAGCATACCAATCCTTTATGATATTTATAGCGTTAATATCCCCTGCTGCTCTTGACTTTGGCAGAGTTATTCGCAAAATGTTTGCATGCAGGGTTAATTAGTGTACCTGGATAACGAGTCGCTGAAGGATCGATCACCCTGCTGTTCAACTACCTCATACAGAGTTCGTGCAACTTTTTCTTCGAGCAACTTTTGTCAACGCCACTTAACGAGTTGAATAAAGCTTCGAGTAAATATGCATAAAGTTGTGCAAGCTGTTCACTATAGCCACGGGTATGTGGAGAGAGAGAGAGAGAGAGAGAGAGAGGAAGGGTTTACGCGGACGTAAGTAAACGTGTAATAGGTCAACGTGTATTAGCACAGTTTCGCGATAAGTAGAAACATCGATCTTCCTCAACTTCGCTCCAATCCGTATTCTCTATGTACGCTATGAAATTTTAATCGGACGCATGCTGAACAACGGCGTTTAGTTATTATTGGACTACTGAAACAATCATTCTGCAACTACCTTCAAAAACTACAGTTTCAAAGTTACAAGAAATCCACCCCTCCGTGAGGTTTTCATTAAGCGACATAGTACCGTGATTTATCTACTTTTCAATTGCCACTGTTTCGTGTATTACTGTGCGGTAAGACACTTCTACTATATTTTTATAAAAAATTTGTTGTCTGTAATTTGAATGGTATCAAATGCATATCAAAATATTTTTGTTTGAAAGTTCTTTTTTCCCGAAATTCTCGAAGTCACCGATGTGTTTTCGCCATAAGTATATTTCTTTTTTTATTAAGAACTGATTTGTACTTTTGTACAGTGTATTCTTTTTCAAAATGAGTGCAAAGTAAGTGTGTAAAACGATTACGATCTTCGCGTGTAAAATTTCGTAACTATAATCTAAAAAGAAATTACAGTAGTAAATGTTATTAATATTAACATATTCTAAATTCTTTCAATTACCGTTTTCTTGTACCCCTCTTCATTTCATCGTTACGTTTGCAATTATACTCGAAGCAATATTAATTAATCCATACCATAAATATAACAATTTCAATGCGTGAATATTTAGGAAATCAAAATCAAAATTTCGAAACTATTCTCCAGAAAGAAATTACAATATGGTAAATATTGTCGATATTAATACATTATAAATATTTTCAATTATTGTCTCCTTGTGCTCCTCTTCATTTCATTGTTACCTTTACAATTGCACCTGAAACCGTATCAATTAATTCATAGGGTAACTATAACAAACACCTTCCTCGAGACAAATTTCTCCTAACAATTTCCCTCGTAACTTTCGTAATTACAAGCAAGCACAGGTAACAAAGAAGAGGCTTTATCAATTCTCATGTGCATGGAGATCGAACTAGTAGCAGCACGTGGAACTGTTTCATTCCGTCGAACGGTATCAGTCGTGGAGAGAGAGGGAGAGGGCTAAGTCGATTAATCTAAAGACGATTCCAATGTTCCCGAGTCATGCTCGAACGTTTCCAAGAGGATTCTAAAAGGCTTCCCATCCAATTTCCCGATGAAGGGAAAATGTCTATTGTCCTATCCGCGACGCAATCTTTTTACCTGTGATATAATCTCAGATAACGCGTCTACCATAGAGGGGGGGTGGCGATGGTGGGGAATGGACATAGCGGAACTCGTTTACCTCGTAACCCCGTCAAGTCGCAGCTATTCACACGAGGCAAGGTGGAAAATCGATAGAGAACCCCGCTGCTCGACGGTCGACGATGTCGTGGCGTGTCGTGTCGTTGTATGCAGGACGGCTTGTTTCATGGGTCTGCACACCCTCGTCCCTTCAGGCAAATACACCGTTAGATAATCAGGTGATACCGAAATATCGTTATCGACTGGCAGTATTATTTCATAGTGTCATGAGGAACAGCGTGCAGGCACGTACAGTGTGCACCATTCACAGCTAGCAGACTGCGGCCATTCCCATTTCGCGAAGTGGTTCCGGCCGTCGAGGCGGTAATAATCCGCGCGCTATCTCCAGTACAAATAATACACGTTGAAATTAGAGAAGTTTATGGTAACGCGGAGAGTGGAACACGCTCGGCAACGGTTGCTGGTCGCGCGTCGCTGAAAGGATCGTTCGCACGTGGGAACAGATTTCCATTAATCTCGAGAATGTCTCATACCGATGCGTACACACGGATAAAATATTTCTTTTCTAATTTCTGTTTTCACGATCAGATACGTGAAAAACTGTTCTTTTTGTAAAAGAAAATTTACGTCGAAGAATCAAAGACGTAGATCGATAGAACGTATAGTTGGTGGAAGCGATATAGCGAGGTCGTAAATTGAAGCATCAAGCGGTGGCACCGATTGTCGTAGTCGTTTCAGGGACTGTCCGTCATTTATGACTTGATATTTAAAATTTCTGCTTATAATCTTTCATTTAAGGAGGGAGACTTGTATGACTCGCATAAGTAGCTAAACATAAGAGGTGATTTTTGTGGATTTTTTCTTAAGAAACAATTGTGTCGGATGACACAATATTTTCGAGGCTGTCTTAATCTTTCACTAGGAAGGACCACGTCATCGCAGCTTTACTGATCCAATGTAGGGGCTCGAGGAAAATGGAGTCATCCCTTCCCCTTCAAATAGATACGCTGTAAGTATAACCCAAAAACCTTGAAGACGTAATTCTTGTACCAGTAATCATGAAACGAACTGCTCGATAAACTCTCGTCCTAGAGTAACGCAATCGTGTGTCTTCCGTGGAACCGAACAATTGAGTGTATATATCTTTTTGAAACTTTCAGGATATTTTCTCTTCGTCCGGCTATACGTTCCACGCATATTAACGTTTTCCTGCACATCGATGGCACTGTTTCACCACTGCAGATAATGAAAAAGCACCGTGCTCGTCACTAGTAAATATTTCATAAACATTCCTAATTTCACAGTCTAACGCTGTCACAACACTTCGTTGCATAATAACGTCTACATGCGCGTGCACACAAGTGCAGTAAGGCGAGGTATTATAGGCGGGCATAGTCACACATTAAGGATATTCTTAGAACAGCATTTATGTTTAAACTTTACGAATACTCGCGAACTTCTTGGCTTATACGGAATCTACACCGAAATCCCCCGTATCTCATCTAACTTCGAACATCAGGATACTTAGTGTTTTGCTAGTGTGAAAAGCTGATAGAAAAACTGTTCTCGACGGAGGAACTTAGAGAATGGAATTTTTTCTGTTTCTTCCTGCTGGAAAATATAAGCGTGCTTTGGCACAAATGGAAAGAATAAACGAGCTTAATACACATACGTACAGCAGACGCACACAGGTTGAAACCGCGTGGTTGGATCGTATATCAGCGAAAGGTGAAAGTTTTCTGTTATTGGAGAAAAATTTTTTCGCCGGCTGCAATTTATTTTGCAGCCCGAAACTGTCGCAGTTTCATAACATTGAAAAAGCGCGCATACGTTGGAATATATTGAAATATTTTTAAACGGAGGAGTCATAGCTCGGCAAATGCCCTTCGATGGCTACCTGTCGATTATCGATATATTTTATTAATGCGCTCAATTGCATCGTACGCAAAACTACGGGAAAAAATCGGGGAATTTTTGGACCAATTTGCTGGATTTTTTCTTTTATAAAACATTTATTTTCTAATTTATTTTATGTGCAATTATGTTCAAAAATATTCCAACGAATTTTGTACAAATTATAGCTTTGCAATTTTTTCTAAATAAATCCGTCGATATAAAATACTCTTATAAATTCCAAAGGTGACAAAGATATATTTAAAATAAGTAGCTTAAAAGAATTATTTTTTTTCTTTTCAAAGAAGTCATCAATTTTTTACCAACAAGTTATTATAATTTTTACACTGTATTGTAGAAAGTATAATAGTTTTATAGCTATCCAAACACAGTATATTTTAATAAACTAAGTCAAATGTATAAGCCTTAAATAAATTTTTTACACAATTGTGTATCTACATTTTTTACCACTATGTCTTATTATATTTTACCACTTCAACAAGTATATCATTATAAGTATAACAAGATAGAGCATGCAGATTGTATACACGCCAGATGGCACGTAGACGGCTTGAGAACGTCTTAAAGACGTCGAGTAAAAGCCCAAAGATGACCAAAAGACGTCTGAACGACGTCCAGTGTTACAAATTAACATGTCTTTGAAACGTGACGCCGCGAAGCACTATATGTATACTGGCTTTAGAAACGCCTTAAAAACGTTTTAAAGGCGTAATTTTTACGAGTTGTGTCAAATCAGATTGTAAGACATTCAGACCAAAAATGGACACCTCTAAAACGTGTGGTATTCGGGACTAATTATTAGTTCTTCTTTTTCACATTTTTTCCATTATATACCACGTACCGGAATCTCTCCATCTTAATTCTCTGACGTAACAGTAAACAATGAAATGTAGCAACGTCTTAGATGGTCTTCGAAATTGTCACCGTTGTAAAACCATCTTAAGAAACCTCTGGTGATCAGAACTGACTTGTTCAGGTTGGCCGTCGTGGCGTGCAACCGATAACAATCATTTCCGCTTTGTATTAACGAAATACTATTGTCCGTGGCGCGTTAATGGAATTATAGATTCTCGCGTACGCGCACGTTGTTGCGGTATCATGGGAACGATGATGGAATTATGTGGGTTAACACAATCCACGTTCGAGGTTAGGAAGAAATTTACAAGCCTTCACGCACGTGCGCGCATAAACGTTGGATATATGATCGCAGGAGTCCCTATGGTGGCCACAATATTCCCCCATGGTAACTCGATAATGTATTATGGATACGTGAAATTCGACGAGAATCTCGCTGGCCGCGTAGCCGGAAAATACAAAGTGTTTGGCCGGCGAGTATCCGCGTGGAAGAGATCGTTTCACGCCTCGTCTATGCTCACCTTCCCACGCTGTTCCGATGCCTCTGCCAACCCTTTGTTCACTTTGATTCTCTCTTCGATTCAAATTAAACGAATTCACTTTCACGCCACCAAGGTGGTAATACATTTCTGATCGTCGTCGTTCGATTCGATTCGCGAAAGTCATTTGCTCGGTTAAACGGACCGGATCGTTAATGTTCCCCAGTTTCAGGGAACGAGATTAAACTGTTCCCTACGAGGTGATTAGAAGAAGGAAAAGTTGGTGGTATAATAGTTACCTAGTGATTTGTATATTAACCTGCACGCTTAACGGGTGGAATAAGTGGAAAGAATGTGGTTTATTGTGCTGTCGTGTAAGAAGGAATCTTGGATTGTCTTAGAAATATATTTGAATGTACTAATTTGTAAGGACGCGTGATATACTGGGTGTCCCAATTTTTTCCGATCAAACTTTGCCAGTATGTTCTATGAAAATAAATAAGAGAAAAATGTTGTATAAACATAGGTCGTTTGAAGCTTCGTTGAAAGGTTATAAGAGAAATACGAAGGGAATGTTAACGAACTTGCGGTTGCTATGATACGAGACAAGAATGGCACCAGCAAAAGTTACATTCGGTACTTTCAACCTCAAATCGTAAACACAGGTTGAATAAACATATTAGATGTGCATATCGCTGATCTATTCCTATTTTTTATCATAATCGCACATCCATTATCATTCCCTTCCTATTTCGCAATACGTTATTATAACTTTTTAATAAAGCTTCAAACGACCTATGTTTATATAACATTTTTCTCTTATTTACATCCATAAAACGTACTGGCAAAGTTTGATCGGAAATAATTGGGACACCCTGTATATTGGATTGCCAGCGGTGATCTCTCTGGTGGTCGATCAAGAATAAATTGTCGAGAACGGGTTCGCGGTTATTGTAGGAATGCGTTTCTGGTATTTTCTCTTACATATCATTGGTATTCATTTATGGATCAAAGATTATTAACAAAGGCGAGGAAATTAATCTTGTTACTAATGTAATTGTTACCTATGGTCTGTGATGTAATCTAAAATGTGAATTTATGATTCGGATCAGTTGGGTAAATATCTGTAATATCCTGCTTATTTCATATTTATGAATAACGTATGTAGTTGTTAAAAGTTTATATTCGAATTAGTTCAATGTAAAATTTTTGTAAATTTAATTTGTCTAATGTAAGATTTTTGTAAATGGAAAATGACAAAACATTTCGGTTTGAGCAAAGAGGACAGTTTAATATATTTTGTTCCCAGGTGATCTTGGGTCGATCTGCAAACCTTCGTAAAATATAGGTGATTACTATACAAGTTAACTTTCTACTTGGTGTTGCGTCTCAATTTTGCGAAAAATATAGCTGCTCTTAACTTCGACGCCTAAGAAATGAATGCAGCTTGAGTGGGTTAATACAATGAAATTTTACAAGATAATTGCTGTAATTACGTTTCATGTCGCGGCTTGTTTTAAACTTATTTTTTAGGATAATGTGCGATAATAAGATAATATTATTTTGATGACCATCAACTTTAGCATACGCAAAGATGGAAGGGCATAAAGAAGCTTTTAAGTTTTACGAAGTAAAAGACGTATTATCATGTTTATGAGAGTGTAGTCTTACGTTAACGACTTTTTTACCTTCGCAACGTCATTCAACCGCATTAATTATTTTAACAAGATTGCTCGTGCTGGTGTAGCTATTGGTGCAGAGCTAACTAAATTTGTGAAAAATTCCAATCACTTCTGTCAAATCAAATTCGATTTAAAAAGAAGAAATTACATTTGAAAAATTACCGTGTTTTCGTTCACAATTTACTATGAAAAATATCTTTCGTATAGACAAAATACTTTCCCAGAAAAACATTTTATTCTATAATACCTACGGTTGCGAATAAATTAAAACGCAAATATGCTAAAATGTTCCGTGGTCACAAGCAAGAATAAAGAACATAAAAATAGAGGAGAGAGGAAGAGAGTGCATCGTGGAAATATCGAAGGGAGAGAAAAAACGAGAAGAGAAAAAGCAAAAAAAAAAAGAAGATGTAAGATACATCAATGAACCGATAATTCGATTAGCCGCGAGTTAACTTGGTACCGGTACCAATAGATTGCATCCATTAATGGTATGCGCATCTAAACCTAGTTACAAAGGATCGCCGATGCCATTTCATGATCGCTCCTCCTTTTAATAAAGCCACATCGCGCGGTGTGTCCCTTTCATGAGCGGCGTCGACGTCGGTGGGGAAAAAAAAAATTATTTGAAAACTCGCCGCACTCGCGTGCGCGCGCGCGGTCGGTGAAGTCGCAAACTCGATGCATTACACGTAGACCATAATTAAATGTCGAGCAACTCATCAGTGATGGACACGCCTAATTTCATTCGCTGCCATAACTTCATTAATAATTTACGTCCCTTTCAGCAAAGCTCCGCTATCCTTTCTGCGCCGGGTAATTGTAGTTCAAAAGATTTTTCAGCATCGTTCTCGATAATGTAACCAGCCAGGCGGAGTCCATAGAACTTACTGAAAGGGAAGAAAAAAGAGAAACGAGGAAGAAGAAGAAGAAGAAGATTCAATAACCTTCTGAGGTGTCGTTCCACGATTAAGCGGTAATAAATCTGTCCGTTTTTCTCCGGCATGTACGCGCCATATCCCTTCAGGCGACGCGGGTTCGATCGATCGAGAAAAGGTAAAGATAGCGTTGCGCGAAAAGAAAACCGTGGGCCGTGGCTATCGATATCTCGATAACATGTCCCGTCGATGCACTGGCTCGTGGAACGCGGGCAAAGTCAAAGGTCAAAGGCGGCAAGCATCGATCATAGTTTTCACGCGATTTACCCCAAATGCCTGTGCTGCGTGTGTGTACCAGAAGCGTCCCTGTCACTTTTCTTCTTTCTCTCTTCCTATATCCGCTACGATCTTTATACAAGGCCGAAAATCGGTTTTCCTGCTCGCTCATCACCTAACAACATCTGCTCCGCTTTGGGATACGATCTCGTACGGACGATGACAACTCGTGGTCACCCATGGGATCGATTAGTCTTCTCTCGTTCCAGATCTGAACGTCGTTCCTCGGTTTTCGCGACAAAAACGCGGGAAAAATTTCATGGAGAGTATACACGTCCACGGGCGCAGCAGCTTCGTAGTCTCATGGCAAAAGAAGCACGATGACATCATAGTGCGATCCGAAGGGACCTCCAGAAAGAATATTTTTTGGTTCGGACCTTTCCCTTGAGTTTAGCTGGCTTCTACGATCCGGAAGTCTCGTGTTTCGCTTCTGTGTTTGTCCAAGTGTGCATGACATTAGAATTGTTTTGCCACCTTTAAGTGAGACCCTCCCCTAATACAGCCGAGCGTTTCTGTGTCTTTTGGTAAATGGACACCAGCGATGCGGTGGTCTCTTCTAATGCCTCTATGTTCTTCGCTGGATGTATCTCTTCTTACTTGCTTTCAAGTAGCCCAGTCTCCTTATTGAACTAATGACTAATACGTGTTTTTATTGTGCATTATTCGGAATATAATTAAAGGAAATATCTATGAAGACATATAGGGTGAGTCAGCTAAGACTAGAACTTGAAATATCTCTGAAACTGTCGGTTATACCGAAAAATATTTTAGTCAAAAGTAGGATAGTGCCAAAGTAAAATAGTGATTTTTCTTAGGTGAACGTAGAAAGAGAAATCAATGGAAATGTACGAGTTCTTTTATACGTTTGAGTATTTATGTCGAAGCAATGAGTATCGTAATATTCAGGGAGCAAGATTTAATTGTGCAAACTTTTCTATATGAATTAATTACTTTGTCTTTGCAATATACATAGAGTACAATCATACTCCAAGCGAGTGAAACGAAATACATGAAAAAATTAATCGATCAGGAAATATCGCTAATAAGGCGTTTACAAAAAATTGTCACTGATATATAAAAATTTAATATTGCCTACAGACCCGTGTTTTATAAATTCGTACATTTCAGCAACACGAAGCAGAAGAAGAAATGTCAAACAAGTGATCGTACAAATCTGAACAATTATAGCGTTAATTATATTCGTTAATAAATTGAATTGGTAATAAAAGAGTATCATATTTATCTGTAATGCCGGAAATCTGTGTACTCTATGTCCATGCTGCGGATAGAATATCGTTTTAATCTACAGTCACGCGCTTTCTTTCATTCACGAAATTATGGTATAAATATCACGAATACCGTGTATTCGTCGAATACCGAAATAGTGTAATAAAATTCCAGGCAAGAATTCAATAACCCCAGCAGAGAACGCTTTGATCGTTCGAGTTTTGTTACGAGACTCGTACGCGCAGCAACATATTAATTGCCTAATAGGAGGAATGTTTCTGTAAAATAAACGATTACAGCGATACGATCTAAATTGAAGGAAAAAGTATCTTATACAGCACAAGCAACGATTTCTGCGGAGTACCTATCCACTTTAGTTTATAGAACGTGTCACGCGGAACAGGTTTTAATCAAGCCCGTGGAATGGAGTAAACTTGGAACTCTATCAGTAAATATATTAGTACATTATTATTCATAGTGTAATCCACTTCCAGTTCCAACATTTCAAAACTTGCAATACCCTGTGAAGGATATAAAATTAGACATCAATCAGGGCCAATTAAACTCTATTTCAAACATTTTCGATGAAATCTCAACGAAGCAGAGTAATTATAATTGAAAAAAGGAACACAAGTCGAAGTTTATATTTGTATAATTTTCTTTACAAAATCGCGAATTAAAGAGCAAATCGTTACATAAATTTTATATGGAGTCTAAAATATGTGTAGAGAACTACCCCTTTAAAATATCTTCTTGAGGTTACATGGAAAGTCAATAATTCCAACTGTTATTTTTTCTACGCGATTTTATGTTGTGCATTCGTTAAATACAGAGCGGGCAACAAGTATTCATAATATTTCAAATGATACATTCATAATCATTCACGAAATCATAATATCGAATATGAATCTTACGAACATTATACTATAAATATTCAAAATATTAATTTGTGCTAAGTGTCCGAATATTTACACAAAAATGCATTTAATTAACCATACATAGCGCTAAAGTACAATAAATGACGTTTCGACGTATCAACCCAAACCTTTAATAATCAACCAAAATAATTCGCTAAAAAGGCAAGCTAACATAGCGTTCGAATATTTTTAGAAATAACTGTACATAGAAAACTAGCAGTTCAAAGAATTGCTTGAAAGAATATGCATGGAAAAATTGCTATCTGAAACGTTCAATCGGAAAAGGGGAGTTGCCACCTTGAATAACTTAATCGGTGAACAAATGACAAACCTAGATTCCTAACGAGGGTCAACAACTTGCCCTTTTTACCCCACGGGTACAATGTCAACGTTAATGCACGCACGTTGTCGACGAGCCACGGTGTTTACGGAAACATTTTTAACGATTGTTCCAGGGAAGGGACGGCTCTACCCGGCCTACAGTTTGAGCGGCAGCGAGGGTGAGGAAAATTCGCCAAGCCTGCGAGGTCGCGCTCCCGCCTACCCTCAAAATAATCACCAGACCACGCAATCACACCTGAATCACTACAACGCCAGTCAGCATAAACAACGTGCCTATCAACAGCAACAGCAGCATCCCTTGTATCATATGCCCAGCACTGGTGCTGGCCTCAGTGACACACCGACCTCTGGTAACGCGTCCGACGAAACTCTCACCGATAGTGATCTGATCACTGTTGCCCGTGACTCTGCTCTGCTCGTGCATAACGGTGAGTAAGAATATTGAACATTTCGTGAAAATTCCGTTTAACCTCTTGCCTTGCGATTTTTTTTATGGCTGAAAAGAATGTGGATCTTTTACGGTACCGGGTTAAGAAAGTATGGATTTTTTTGGGTATCGTGTCAAAAAGATATGGATTTTTTTGGGATATACCGCGTCAAAGAAATTAAAGCGTTATATAGAACTTATATCTGATGATCGTCCAGTTAGAGTTAAAATTGCAAATTTATTGGAAATAAAATTCATCTTTGTCGCATCTTGACCATAATCTGCGCCACGAGCCTGACTCGTTACAAGGCAAAAGGTTAACCGAGTATTAAATACTGTTTCTTCACTATTCATCGGTACTACAACGTTACTATTGAAATTAGTTTGTACTATTTTCGGAATTATTTCAAATGATTCTTATAACATCATTACCTTAATCACCGCTTTCATGTCTTTATCGTCAGAAAGGCTTGAATTAAAACGAGTTTCTTGAAATATTGTTCGTTCGAGAGCTAGATACGTAGACTACTTTAGTAAATTTATTGATTTGCAGTCTTACCCAAGAGAACAGAACTGAATCGTGCGCGTCTCTTTCATACTTCATATTCTCGCTCTATGCAGATATTCTTGAGAAGACATTCAGTCACGTCCATCCAAATCCTTGGTTAACCACGCACCCTCCTTCCACACAACAATCCAAACACTTCTCTCTCACATCTCTGTCGCTCTAGCTCAAAGACTCTTCCGTTCGTTCATCTATCGTTCGAAACAAAACATCGACAGAAAACTCCCATCGCTCCTACACAATCGACAATGGTCCCGGCTAATAAAGGGGTCCAGTTTCTTCAATGATAATCGGGTCGTGGCGTAGAAACGTTGGCCACATAGCCGGAGTCGGTCATTCGCAATAACGTGAAATCGTGTCCCTACATTACTCAAACATGATGGATGGCCATTGCTGCGATGAGGTGTGAGGCCACACACGGAGGTTTGCCGGAGACGGAGGTTATCGGCACACTGGCTTGTCAAGGATGACGTATCGCTCCAATGGTATACACACAAGCGTAGCTCAGGCCCGTCTCCGGCAACCTGCGCCAGCTTCGTCTAGCCATAACACCTGAAAACCACCGTGGCCTCGGACAAGTCTTGGCCGGACAGTTGCACGTGAAAGGTATTTATCACGGGAAGGTGACGCGAGACGAGTCAATTGAACCATTTAGCGTGAAACTTACGCGACAACTTGCTATTGAACGACGTGGATATGTGGTAGGAGACGTGAGCGAGCAAATAACACCGTGTACCGGTCCATCGAGGAGGAAATAGAGTTGTTTTAACGAAGATTGATCGCGACCGGATGAAAACACTTCGCATGGCAATCTTTTTTTTCTTATAAGATTCACGCGCGTGCTTTCGTGAAGAAAGCACGCGAGATTTTCGTGGAAGATAGCGATGGACTTGTTTGGGTGGAATGAGGAAGATGATTAGTTTGCGATTTACTTACGACGAGGATTAGACGAAGCACAGTGTAGGTGTTGTTAATGGAAAGGGGTTGTCCCTTGGGAGATAAGAGGTGCTTCAAGTGTAGCAAAGAAATCGTTCAATTGGTAATTTTCTGTTAACGATGGAAAAATATCAACGACATAATAAAATTAAATTTGCGTTATTTGGACTCTTTAAATATTTCAGGCAACTTGTTCGTATAATTCCGGAACCACTCTACGTTAAATTACAGTATCGTAGCTATTCAAGTTTGAGAAATGTGAAATAGACATGTTCAATTACGCCGAAGATTAATTGCGCCGGTATAAATTATATTTTCTATTTCATCTCTACTGTTTTATCTCTATAAAAGAGCAACATATTTCTTACTCTCGCTATCTTCAGCGTCATAAATCACAGAAACACAGAGGATCCATTTCTATTCGACTGCGATCCACGTAACACGTCGTTAAATTACACGAGAGAATTATTAACATCCCAAACTTAAGCCTCTGAATTCTAGCACATTAAGACCTTAAACGCACAAACATCCCACTTACGGTCATCGTGTTTTACGAAAATCACGCGAATCGAGACCGAATTACCGTCTCGCGAGACGCGGAAGTATTGTGAACCGAGAACGGTCTGAAATCTATTAAAGCGAGACATCTTGTTCCTGTTTATGTCTATTGCTCGTGAGCGGTATCAGAAGCAGGATATTAGCGCGGATGCACGTTAATGGTTCGTATTGCAAGCAAAGCGTTTAACTGTGATCGTTTATTTCAAAGATACCATCTCGTTCCGCTTTCTCCGAACGAAAGGAGGGACATAACGTTACGGTAATATATCCTCGTGAAATCTTTTCCGCGAGATGAGCATCTAAATGGAAATGTTCCCCGCGTCGCGGAGAATGGATCACGGACAAAAATGACGTCAGCGCAGCTAGTAAGGCATCCCCTTTCCTCCGTTTTTCTCTCACTCTCTTTCTCCGACCACCACCCACCGTGACACAAAAAAAAAGAGAGGGGAAGAAAAGATGGAAAATGTAGCTTGAATCTCTCCCCCTTTATTGACCGTAATGGGAAACTGGCGAGTTCATAATAGACGTTCCCGCCGCGGTTCTCGATACTCCATTAAGATTTCAGCTGAATCACAATGACTCTTTCGCTGGCCTAGTGCAACACCACCGAGGAAAATAAAGAGAGATTCTCGCGAATTTCGTTCCGCTAGCGTGACGAGCACACGTCTGTTCCGTAGGAAGAGTGACGGGAGACTGTCTAGAACGGCCTCTAAGAATCGTGATCTCGCATCATCCATCAAAGCAACGCGATTTCGTTCTTCGCCGGGATAAGTAATTCCAGCCCCTAGGACACATTGTGCACGCATTATGCTACCGGGCCTGTGTTGCCGCGCATAAATCGGCAATTACGTTCTGCAAGGGATTAGCATGACAGTGGGAAGCACCGCGTCATCCGCGGGATAGAGGGTGAGCTACACGATTGCATCGAGCGTCGCGCCATGTGCGTCGAACTGCCGCGGATTAACGTTAACGTCTTCGATCATTCGTGTACCACTTTACCAGAGAAATTGTAGGAGTGACTTCTTGTCATGATTGATGGTAACGTTGGATGTACGAGTGGGGCGTTGCCAGCCTGTTTCTTGCGGTTTCTTGTCTGTCTAGGGTCCGGAGTCTAGAGTGTCCAGTGTCCAATTCTGGAACGGTGTGTCGTGGAAGCTTCGATCTATGTGTGATTTATTTATACCTTTGTACATAGTTGCATCTTCCACAAGTATTAGCTGTATATAGAGTTAGTTGAATCTAGGTTTGTGGGTGGTCAGGTGTTCGATATACAAGTAGGTGCAAGGAGAACGCGCATGCGCCGATTTTACCGAGATATTCTTCCGGTGAAATTTTCTTCCGTTTCGCTTGTTCGTAAGGTTCGAATATCTTTAAATGATTCATCTAATTTATTCGGACTTAGTCGATCTATATGTAAATGCAAAAAGTTCTATGAAGTCACTGCTAAAAGCTCGTTTCTTCTCAACTAAAATGTGTTATATTTTTTTCTCAACGAAAATGATATATCGAAGGGGACGAAATTTCTGTCACTAACAGTTAACGATGGAATTTTTGCACTGACTTAGCAAGTATTATGTCTTAAGTACGAAATATGCAGACAGCGATAAGAAAATGTTTAGGATTTGAAACTGTGATAATATTAAGTAAGATACTGTGACAATACGTGAACTCTCAAGATCTTGATTCCATGTCGGCTGCCCGTTTCGTATATGCCCATAAATCCATAAGCCTGGAGGATCCGTGACAAGTTTACTTACCAATGTTAATATAGACTACAGTGGCAGTGTTATCCGCAGCAAGTATTGCTGCCAGGGAGGACCACGTAGATTACTGCTTGTCCCGTTATTGTAAGGTATGTAATTACTACACCCACTATCATCGGCGTGTGTATAATTACTACATGCACTATCATCAATGGCTATCTAATTTCTACACGTACCCTTGCCAATGGGTGTGAAATTACTAGATGTACGACCCGAGCTGACCGTTCAACTAATACCTGCATCGCGGATTGTGCAATTACTAAATACAGTTGTCCAAGTTATAGTCCACGCTCCATTGCGTATCTTTTGATGTTCAAACGATTGAGTAAGTCTTGATAAATGGAGACGTGAGGTCGTAGAACGTTTACTCAAAGCTCGAGTATCGCGGAATCTTCATATGTAGATGATATTTCCCTTCGATAGTTCAAAGATACAGGGCGCATCCTCCTGACTTCATCGCTTGAAATGTTTCTGCTATATTTGAAATTTTATAAAAATATTTTCTACGAAAGTTGCATAATTTTATAGCAGCCCGTGTATAGTGACAATATTTTTATTTTGTTCGAAGGGGTGACTTGGTTGTGATAATTGCAGTCTTAGATAACTTTTTTAGTGTTTGCTTTTCTTCATTAAGGTGTGTTAAATGGTTCGAGTGAACTTTTTATCAGTCCTTCGTTCCTAAAGGTATTAAAAATATTTTGAATTTTTTAAGGACAACTTGTTGATTCCTTTTGGGGAATCTTGTAACTGACGCAAAAGAAAAAGTCGAGGGCTTGCCTTACTCCGGTGAAAACTGAATCTACACTTGAATATTTATATAAAACGTCGCGAATGATGGTACAGTTGTTAGTCTAGGTGCAGAAATTTATTCCGTCCTAATACCTCTTCGTAAATTTCAATTTCGTGTCATCGCAATATGAAACAAAATTAATTACCCTTTGGACCTTTTATCATCCTCTAAAAACACCTGTCTAACAGTTACTATATCACAACCCTCGGCGTCTCCATTACAATCATATAGATCCCAGTCCTCTCAGACACTCTTAACGATCTCGAGCCGCAAAACAAGCAATCTTTCCCTCATTCCCTGCATTATTCATAAATATCGTTACACACTGACTTGCCGAGCTATAAATTATGCAACACACCCGGCACCAAGCAACGAAAGATTCAAGTGAGTCAGCCTACGTAATTTGCACCGGCAAATCATCAAGTGTTAATCATCGACAGGCAGGACGTTTTCATTGGCGGGAACGTCGAATGAATTAGTATTTTCGTGGGTGTGTATGGCCGGGGCAGGCATGACGAATTCCTCGATCTCGCAGCGTGGAATCGTGGCCCACGCTAATGAGACGGAAGTAATCCCCCCTCTCCTGCCGCTCTTCGGGTATTCATTCGTCCTGGTTGAAAGCTCTCTAGGGTCGGTCATGGTTCCGGCGCAGGAATGGATTTCCCCGCGAAACTCCGGTCGCGCGCTCTAATCCACGTCGTTTCCGACCTTCGACTCGCTCCAACACGAAGGAAAACCGCGCTTTATCACGAACGCGCACACCTTGCCGCGTTCCTCTTTACGAATTATCGTCTCGTAGATAATTAATCTCCCCCTCTCTCTGCTATATAGCTTTCTTCTCCTCTTTGAACATTAATTCCGGAAGCTTCTTCGGATCTATGACCCCTCGTCGCGTTCTCGCGTTCGAGCAAACGATTATCTTGTCTCTTGAGAGAAAGAGGGAGAGAGAGAGGGAGAGAGAAGGAGGGAGAGACCCTTGGTAAAAGGGGGTAATTATAATTTTCTCGATTGATTTTACGCGGTTCAAGCTGGATAGGGTCAAGAGTAGACTAGAGTGGATTTCTAGGTGTGAGGAGTGTAGAAATTTATATTCGAATTCTCCGGGGAAAAATTTGTATATGACCAGTGACAGGAGACACCTACCGTTCATTTTCCTGGCTTTTTCTTTGTCTGGGAGAAGAACAGACAAACTGGTACCGTTCTATCCCCACCTACACATTCCACATTTCAACCACCACCACCACCCCGTTCGGCTGCCTTGAATTCCACGAGTACACTGCGCCGCGAACTTCTCTTTTCTCCGCCGCCATTATACGTTACATACCAGTCGTTCACATATCGCAGACTATTAGTGAATAGTTTGTGTCAAAACTTGGCGCAACTCGACGAGAAAACGGTCCCATTGGTGTGCGTGGAAACAGGGTCGAAGGAGCGGGTATTAAAAATATTTTACAGCCTCTGTTAACTACCGCTGACAAGAAAACTTTGGTAACCCGAAAATTCTGGTTTTTTTTTTTAACCTTTGCAAGTTTGTAGGGGATCTCGATATAAGTACCAGACCAGTTTTTCCTTTCTTTCTTTTTTGCTACTGTTTGGTTCTTCAGGGTGAGAGCACCCTGAGGCTTTTACAAATAGGTAAAAGTTTGGGAATTTTTTTCACAGGTAACTATCAAATGGAAACTTTCAATTTTTTCACAGGATATAAACGTAACTTTCAGCTTTTTTATCCAATTTTTAAAAAGTAAAAATGTTACAAAACGGAGGAGTTATTGCGAAACATCTTCTGCTACATCGTCGATTACTGGCCATCGTCGTCGGCAAGGATTAGAACTTCTGAAATAGGAAATTCTTTCTGATTCATAAGTAAAAGTGTATTATCTACAATGTAGCGTATGATTTTTCCGATATCTCAATTATTCAATTTTTTAGAAATGTTTCAATTTGATCTCTTTGGTAAATAGAGGTTTTTCCTCTACGAACTGCCACCATTTCTATAATAACTACAATTTTTGAAAAATCTCGCGGTACCGTGTAGATAATATATTTTTGTTTATAAATCAACAAGAATTTTTATTTCTGACGTTCCAATTCTTACCAGTGATTGTAGTCAGCAATCAGTGTTCTAGCAGAAGAGGTTTCGCAATAACTCCTCCATTTTGTAACATTTGTACTTCTTAAAAATTGAAAGAAATAACTTAAAGTTACGTTTACATCCTCTGAAAAAATTGAAACTTTTCATTTAATAGTTATCCGTGAAAAAAATTCCCAAACTTTGCCTATTTTTAGACACCTCAGGGTGGTGTGCTTGTGACTTACTTCCTTATTATAGTAGCGTATAGTATGTATACACAGATACAATATGTTTTGAAATTTGCAGTTATCTTGCCAGTACAACTACTGATAAAGTTTCTCAAGAAAATTAGCCTCGTATCAAAAAGAATCTGTGCCACTTAAATTGTCATGTTTATGATTAATTGAAAAATAATGGAATTTCCTCGAAATTTCATCAAAGTTATAGATTCCTCGTAATAACTGTGTATCGTGCCGCTCGAAGCTTTACTTTTCTTATCACTTACGTCGAACTGCGTGAAAAGCGATACTCGTAAAATCCCCTTCCGTCGGGGTTGACCGTCATGAATCACGAGCACTATCAAACTTGTACACGTAATTCGTTTCACGATTTCTGAAGGCGTACACTTCGTCAGCCTCCAGTAAATCAAAAAGTCACACACAGGTTCCGATCGAAAGGTTTCTCTTAAATTGAAAACGTCCAATTGAAAGTAAAGAAAAATAAACAGGGCAAATTCGCAAACAAGCGGTAACACTTTTAAGATATATTAAGCTGTCAAATTATTGTCCTTTATTTGAAACGCGTTCAATTTTTGCTCTTCCACAAAAGAATAGAGATATAAAATTTTATATCGGTAGAAGTTCCTCCACCGTTAGGAAATATTTAATAATTGAAAAGTTTCTGACGGAATGTAAAAAGAAACGAAGCACACAATGTTCGGGTTACCACTGTGTCCCAAATTATGCGCATGACTAGTGCACATCATGCGCAGTAATGTATTAAATATATTGGAAAATATGAATTCGAGGCAACCGTGAGAAAATGATATTCCGCCTATGAAATACATATTCGATATCGTCATATACGGTAATGCAAAAGTACCAATTATTTTTAATCAAGTAGTTGGTATCAATTATTTCTGTTATAATTAAGCTTTGTTAATTACATACCAAATTTATCGGAAACTCTAACCTTCGATCCGAATTTCAACGCTCTATATTACGTATAGCGTACACTAATTATATGCAAAATTTGAACCAACGCGTACAATATTTAACGCATATATTTATGTACATTTAATAGAAATTAATTCATATTTCTAATTAATACTCTCCGTATAAATCTTGATTAATTTCACGCTTGCGTGACAACAGAATGTTCACCCTTCGGTAATAAAAATGCTAACTTAAATCGTAACTATGAAAATTAAATAAAAGTTACATTCGCTATTACGCAAAACTACGAGAAATATTGTTGGTACGATAGTTGGACAATATTGAAACATAAGCGTAAGGATATTTCATCCCATAATACCCCTTGTGTACCCGTATACATTCGATACCGGTTGTTAACGATATCCGAAGATCCTTTGTCGATGGCAGTATGAGTACAGTTCGTTACATCTAAGGAGTCCGTGATTTATGTTTCAGAAGGCAAAAAACCTTTGTTGTCCGTGGCGTTAAAAGGGCGGACCAGGGCTATCGAATTTCGTCTTCGCCACTCAAAATTAACGAGCACCTACCCTTTGGGAATCTTTGTAACAATCGGCGCTGTTTCAACGAGTTACACCGTCGAGGCCCTTGTTAACAATCCGTTTGATCCTGTTACAGACACCTTCACGTTGTCCCGAGCAATTTCTCCGTCTCGAAAAATGATTTCTTCAAAAAATCTTTCGTTAAAATATAATCGTCTGATAAAAAGTTACTATTCTCGGTGAAATTTTCATAAAGCAACGGAGAGTAAGGTTAACTAGATATAAATTTGTAGGAAATTGGTAAAATATAATTGAGATAAACAAAACAAGCAACGCTGTATAATTAGGATAAACACAATTGAGAACTCTATCGCTTGGTAGGAAAAATGAACGAATCTCACTCTTGTTTTCCCTATTTATAAGGTCTTCGCGACCCGCGCTCGCCCTCTCTCACTCTCACGCACTCTCTTAGCAACTGGCATCCCTCGCATTCGCACAAACACACTCACTCTTGTTTAATAACAACGAACTCGGAAAACCGTGGCCTTCTGAGTTCGTTGCCACCGTTTCGCCTATTTGTATCGCAGGGATTTAAACAAAACAAGCTCAACCATATGATCGGCCCGCTCCGGTCATTAACCTCCTATGGTATATATTTCACTCATTCGGTGATGAGAATTTATTTCAAAAATAAATAGATGAAAGAAAATTTGTTCAATTATCAAACGAAATTTATTTAAATGGTCTAGGGAAGTCCTGGAATTTTAATATGAATGCATGTTACGACAGACGGAGGCAATTTAAACGTAGAACTGCAAATTGAGTGGAAGAAGATCGAGGTTGTTTACATAAAAGGGTAGAAAAGACATAGAAACTTGCATAATAAAAATGGAAAAACAAATGTTCGGGGACGAAATCGGATTCGATTAATTTCATTTAAGCTCGTTGTTCTTAACATCCTGACATTTAAGGTGCTGCATAATTATCACGTTTCGCTTTTTCCGTGCTGCAGATAAAATCAGGTCATTTCCATTACTGACTCTATTAAGAGAAGCTGGAAGAAAGTACGAACAGTATTTCCGTTTGAATTTTATCCTACATTTCCGTATTAAATTTTTATTACCAACAATTATTTTATGAATTACTTTTATCAATGTATGTTGAATTCTTCTGTTCCATCGAAATGCACTTTTTAAATTTCGTTTCGAGTAAGCCTTTAATCATGAATTGAATCAAACCTTTTCCCTGCAATTTTATCGTTTTTATTGAATTTCATTTTACAGCTTCATTTTATTCTTCAATACTTTCAGTCGTATTGAATCAACATGCAAATTTACCATTTCGCACCACATGTTATAAATGATCAATTATTACACGCAACGGGAAAGAAAACTCATCAGTATAGATACAGGCGCTTTCCCCATTCACAACATTATCCCCTTGGACACGAAAATTCCAAGTAAAGTGACATAAAAATTTTCTAACTTTGAACGTTCTTTTTTTTCTACCAGCTTAGTTGCAGTATTCAAAAAATCTTAGAAACAGTTCAAATCGTACACAAAATTCTTAAACAATCCTATCGCGAGATATTACTCCATCAGAACATCCCCTAAAAGACCGCTCGAATCCGTGCTCTCCGAAATAACGTCTCCTCGACCCTTCCCGAACAATCTTCGACTTCTGCCGTTGCAGAAGAATCAATATATTATTTGACGTCTCGTTTCTGCACAGCGGCTGTTTAACGTCTCTCCTCTTCTCTTCTCCTCACCTACCACAGTCTTACGCGTTCTTCTCGTCTCGCGTTCTGTTTCGCGCCCAATTTGCGGCCCATCATCGCTGCGGAAGAAGCAATTTCTAACTTAAATGAAACTCCCTCTCGCACGCTCGAACCGCCCCACGATCGACGGGATACACCGCGCCGTCCGTCTTCAGACTTCGTCGAGGGACGGCACGGAAGTTCTCTCGAGACGATCGTACTACACGAGGCCTACACGCAATTCACCTTCTTGTCAAAATTCCACGGTGAGCCGAAACTTCAGCCGCACGCAACTTAATCCTCCACTGCCGATTCAGGCTCTATCGACCTCTATACTCGCTTCCTCCAGAGTGTCGTGCTCCTTTCGTCTCGGAGACATTTTTATCACACGCCAGGTACTGTCGTTCTCACTCGAGTTTTACGGATGAAGATCGTAAGCGTGGATTTTCGGCTTCCTATTCCTATTGTGCTGGTGTTTTTCTATACTGGGTGCTAACTTGTTAAACATGGAGAGCTGATATATCCGGATAATCGAAATTTTCGACCAATTTCTCGAAAACGAAGGATCTTACTTCTTTTCAGGGTTATTTCATAAACGTACGCAAAACCAGTTCCATAGAGATTTCGAAGTTCTTTAGATCTCTGTGTCAGAGGAATAGCCAATTCTGATGTAGTAAAATCCCGAGTCACTTGACAGAATTCTTGAAAATGTGAAAAATGTTTGCGTTCAATTTTCCTCGCCTTCAAAATTTAACCGTGGGCTTGTTATCACAATTTGATGCAAATCTCGAAAGGGTTAATATATGTAAATAATGGTACAAATCTTGCTCACAGAATTTTCCGAATGATTCCTCCAGGTTTATTACATTTCTCGGTCATTCACTCGTGTCCATTTTAGAAAGACATCCACCTCCGGAGATTAAAAGATAAAAAGTACATTTCGTAGGCTTAGAGATCCGTGTTTTTACATAAACGTCATGTCGACTGAGCCGTCAGACGAATTTACGGTAAATTTAACATCGAACGTATCGTGTGACAGAGATTGTATAAATCTAGACATTTCAGATAAGTTTTCCTTATGTTTCGTTTGACACCCGTTCAGTAAATTGTCCACGTTCCACATTCAATAAACCAAATCGTATCAGGGTAATAGGATTAACCCGATATACGGATTAGCCCACTTTCTCTTAGACATATAACCTAAGAGTACCTTCAAACTGCTTACAAACTACTTGTTATATTCCTGTCAAGATCATGACACAAACTTAGATTATCCTGGAACTACACGCAACTCGTTACGCTTTCGGTGACACTATCGCTGTGTTCCCCTACGAATATTCCCACATTTTCGATCATCTTCATCAGTCAAGGGTAGTTTTACAACTGTTCTTAAACGTAGCGGTAGAATTTCACGTAAAGAAATGGACATTTTTGATGAGAATTCTTACTACGATTTATGGGAACCACTGTGCCACGAGAATTATCAACTGTAATATTTTAATTGGTACATTTTCAAAATTAACGTTGCAGTGAATTTTGTCTCGAATAAAATTTATTTATTTAATATGTTTATATGAAGCATTTACTCCAACTAAAATTGTTCTCAATTTAGTATCCATTACAGACGTGATAATTAATAGACATATGACAGATTCTTTAAAAAAATAATTCGGTCACAAAGGGGGTAAACAAAGTAGAATTTATTGTTTAGTGTAAGGGCTTTATGGAAAAGATATTTTATTAACAGTTACCTTCAGACTTCATATGTTACAATTACTATTACATTTTTCACAATTCTCCAATTAAGTGATAAGAAAGAAACATTAACGAGAAATTTATAAAATTGACCAACAATTCTTTCCAAAAGTAGATTTAATATTTTACTCGAATTGCTAAATACATTTACTTTTGTACAGCTGCTCTCCCTCGTAATTCATGCCAAAACTCATCGCATATTTCATTTACTGTAACACTACCTGCACAAGCATTCAACAACTGCAATTCTCAAACCCGTTTACCTATACTTCTTAAGACAGTTCAACCAAGAATCGTATTTCCCACACCATCAGTCACCGCTATTTTATTTCCGAGTTCCCTTTGCGCAACACTAAAGAAATATCCAACAATACTGTAATGCAATCTTAGCCGGTTCTCGTACAGCGTTTTTCTTCGTGGAAAACAAATCGATGGACGTTATCGATAAGCCCGAAAGAGAGATAGAAAGGGAGAGAGAACGAGCGGTGTTTTCCTCAATAGGAGAAACGTTTCACGTAGAAGCGAGCACACGCGTGCTTCTCGAGCCCCCCGGTGTTATTCTGTTCGTTCCAATCTCCTTCCTTTTTTTTTCTTCTTCTTCTCCACGGCGACGATATGAATGGATATATTAGTTCCTGGTAATAAAACGGGGCTGCCAAAGAAGCCTGGCGCCGCTATCACACGGCTGGAAGTTCGCAAGATTGCTTAGCAGCCTCTCGATATGGCCGAAGTGGGAGCGCGCAGAACTTCGATAATCTTCTCTGCAGCGGCCTCGGGCCCCAAGTTTGGCAATCAATGCGAAGTAACAGTTTAATTAAATACGGGTAACCCTTCGTCGACTCCGCGCTTACTCGAAGACAGAGTAATCTTGGCCGCGTCGTCTCAAGGGCTCCACAGCCAGATTCGCCAAACGGGAATTTTCGATAGACTCGCAAATCTGTCTTCCCTCTGTTCCCCTACCATCGGAGAATCCATCAGCTCCTTTTTTGGTTCACCACCGTCAGTTTGCGGAACACACGAATCTGTATACGGTGTTTGCTGGAATCGAAGAAGTTCGGATAGTTCTGCTGGTAGATAGTTGTTAGAGCGTCGCGTATGTTGAAGTAGGGGTAGGCCAAAAGTCAGGATTTTGAGAAAACAGAAAAAATGACCGGAAAATAAGGTAGTTATTCTCTTCACTATTAACTGATTCATTGTACTTTAGGATTTTAAGCTTATGTTTAACATGTTGTAATTGGTTTCTCATAGGGAGTTATTTATTTGTAACTGGTCGAAGCGGAACTTCTTACCCCTTCGTGGGGCAAGTTGTTATCGTATTGGAGTAAGTTGTTCTTAACAAATAAGAGCTGCATTTTAATGAAATATTTCATTTTCTAATGGAGTAAAATACAATTTTATTAATAATGTTTATTTATTAAGGCCCAGATCAACAGAAATATAAGTATTATCTTTAAAAGAAAACTGAAACAATACAGGACGATTCATCTAATTTGACGACCTGTTGAATGGTTCTTTAAACCCTGTGAACAAGAAAGTTCGAATTTAAGCAAACGTATAATTTCATTATACCCACTTTTCAAATAATTTACAAAGTGAAATTGAAAATGAATTAACTCGTACTTCGCACACAATACTAATACCAAACAGATTTACACCCCCAAAACGTTAGTTTTATCGCAACCAAACCTACAGCCTCATACGTTAGTTTTATCTTTAAGCCTATTTAACCATTCGTATTTCTTCAATCACACTTACACCACATTTCTCATATTTTTAATAAACCATGCAATACTACTATCACCAACGACTCTCGACAATTCAATCAGAAACCAGGAAAAAGGATGATAAAACATCTTCAAACTCCCAAGAACTTGCTAACCCGCAACCCCATAGCGGTCGCTAGCCTTCGTTATATGGTATGTACGTATACCTATAGTATGCTGGAACCTTTGAAAACGGATTATCACGTGTAACGAGAATAGTTGGCCGCTAGTTCGGCCGGCTGATAGCTGATTATTGCTTATCGTGCGGCCAAAGAAGAATTCTCTATCGTGGACGCATAACACGATAGCGAGAGGGCGCGCTTTTCGAGTCTGGCTCGAGTATCTCGGGCAAGGTAGTTTGATTGTTCGGAAGGGAAGCGAAAGGGCGATGTGAAGCACGGCGAAACTCGCGTAACCCCTGTATAATCAAGCATTAACCCAGCGACCGTACGAGCACCGGGGTTTATGGAAACGCGTACAACGAAACGATCTTTTTCTCTCTCCCTCTCTACCACTTGCCTCGATAACTATCGTGCAACGTAGTTTTTGCAAGCATAAGGAAGTGGCGTAAAAATTCTAGGGCGGCATGCCGATAACGATCCCAGATCTTCCTTTTACGATCACCGGCGGCCCAGCATTAACAACGGCCTTTACACGGCCGTCCATTTAAGTAGCGAGCTTCTGTACTCACAATCGCTTTCCTCCGCTCGATTTTTACGCAGCCGTCTCGTTATTAATGCACGCGTGTTTAAGGCTTCAGGCAGCAGTGGAGGAGAGCGGATCGACGCTGGCTGGATGTCAACGAGGGTCTAGCGTGAAATAATCGGGCAAAGCTTGTAATGCCAGACAAAGGTTGACTGCGTCGACTTTTATTATGGGGTCAGCCTCGCAATAAAACCAGCCACGCGAATACCTGCTTTCTTTTTTATTCACCCCTTCGTGATGTACTTATACACGTACACACTTCGGAGCAACGTTCTGCGGTGACTTGCCTTGCCTGATAATGTGAGTTTAGGTGTGCTGGGAGTGGTGTAGGTTGTAATGGTACACTGGTAGTAAACTTGGAAGGATTACTAATATTGGGTCATTCTGGAATTTCCTGCGGATTGGAACCGTGCATTTTTATAGTACTTTTGTCTCATAAACTGTGACGTAGAGTCTCAGGGACTCCTTTTAAATAATTCGACAGCCTAAATTTATTTCTAATGTCATTGTTAAATATTTGAAAAACTTTCTGTCGAAAAACATTTTGCATGTTTCGTTCAGAACCATTGAAAGTTGTCTTCGTGGCACAGCATATTGTAAAACAAGGTCAAGCGAAGAAAAATAAAATATAGCGCGGAAGTTTCTTTTTTGTTTATGAGGTATTCAAGAAAATACCGAAAATGTATAACGAGCTTTGGGTATAGTAATAAATAAACAACTTATTTAATGTGTTCTTACCAATACAATGTGTGCACATAATTGAGGTAAGAAATTTTTGTTAGCCTTTCTGAGGATTCTGATATCTTCAAAAGTGTTTCCTTTTAAGAAAGTCGTCTAGGGGATGAAATATCTGGGAAGCCAAAAATACAAGAATTCAGTGGCCTTTCAAGGCTATTTTCAATGGTATTTTAAATTGTGGAATATTATTTTATTCATAGGATCCGTCAATTATTATAGCTTACTATTTAGTATATCTTATGTATACGTTAATAAATAATTTTAATACCTAGAGAATCACTCGTAATATACAACCGTTCAAACTAAAGAACTCTTAGAAAGCACCATTTTAGCTGCTAAATAAAAATGTGCCACTCTAAATGCAGGGCTATTCAAATTTTGTAAATAACACATCTGATACTTTCTATTATCAGATACCTAAAGCACGTTGATCCGCACGAAACATTATCAAACGTAAACAGACACGTCGGTTCCCTTTCTAGCGTGGACCACCGATAAACTATCGAGGGGCAGGAGTCATGGTCGAGTAAGCAACATCTTCTTCGTAACATTCCTTCGATCGTTCCCTCTTTTCTTCCTGCCAGCTGCGACACGCTCAGCTGCCAGTGTCACGAGCAACTTCTATACCCGAGGGAGTTTCCTCACGGCTGATTTCGATTTTCGATGAAACTTCACCGTTCACCCCCACACACGTCCCTTTCGCCCTTTTCTCTTTCGTACGCGATTGCCCTCCCTCGGTCACCGGCGAACCTTCTTTGCTTGTTTACGAATTACCAGCCTCATTTCCATCCGTGTGTCCTCTTCTTCCCTTCCTCGAAACTTCATTTCCTCGCCGAAGGATCGAAACTTTTACCATGTATATCCGTATGAAGGCGGAGGCTGTGATGATGCAGCCCCCGAGTGGTCTCGGGTCACTATCTTTGATGCGCTTTGTGCTTCCAGAATGAGATATTGATAATTTCGGGAAATACGTGCGTCGAACGACTAGGTTAAGTGTACAATTTGCATTCCGCTGATTGACTATGCATTGGTACTGCTCACGGTATTGTAGATGTAGAATCTTTAAGGAGAGAAAATAGGTTCCAACGTTCTATTCGTACTTAAAAAGTGTATTTTAGCGATCAAGGCAAATTTTAGGAAAATAGTTAAATCTAAATTACAAGCTAAGAAAATTCTATTGTAGTTTCGACAATGAAATGGAAAACATCGATGTCACGAGTGCTTTACATCCTCGAAGTTCAGCTCTAACTTTCTTCACCGCGCTGTCTATGTTCCGGATAAAATTAGTGTGCACTAATTGAAACGACAAGCAAATGACCGATTTGTAAGAGCACTCTGAATACGTGTCACCTGAAATCGATGAGAAATGCATCGGAACAAGATCCACGGGCAATTACCCAATTTTAGCCAGCGATTTGCTCGTCCTCCGTCACACATTCGCTACGCTCCGAACAGAAAATAGAACGACCCGAATCCCTTTTAATATCGCACTGATTGTGAGTGGGAAATGATGTTCTTCCTTTCTTCGTCAATAATCGAGGGTCGCTCTATTCTGAGGCTTTCGCTACGTTATCACACTCAAGTTCAACCTATGCATTATTCAGAGAAAGAGTAGGTGGCCCGATGGCGGTGGCGGGTGTGGAAAGAAAAGAGGATACGAGGTAAGAGGGGTGCCTATTAGCATGGAACCAAATTACTTTTTCGCGATAACATCATTCGTAGAATTTGCCAATGTGGATGTTCGAAGCTTTCTCAGGCTTCTGCCGTCACCGAAACGGCCACGTAATATCCGCGAGCAGCCACCGGCTCTTTTTGCCACATCTTCCACGTGAATTGACCTACATATCTGGTCCAGTATCGACGAAGAAAAATAGAAATGACCAGCTGTAGGAGACAATCGTTGTTGCTTGAAAACACGGTCAGGTATTTCTTCCCGTTCGCTTGTCCGGCGAAATAAAGCAAACAGACCGGGGTGGCCTCCTGGTCCGTTGCGCGACTTCGATACCCCGGCTTCACCGATGCGACGATACTTGAATGTACAATCGAAGTCACGAGTTCGAGAAATTTAATCGTTGACCGGCCGCTTTCCTGTCGCATTGCGGGAAACTCGATGGAGCAGAAAACCCTCCTTCTAATCCGTAACACACTTCGAAAGAAATCTGGGGGAGAGCATCGAACGTATTCTATGCATTTTAAGAGGGGCTCTCCTTTCTAAGGAAGCTAGATTTGTCGCAATAACGTTCCATAACGTTGATAAGGGAAATGGTGTACATTATGTGTGCAGAATGTTCTGTTCTTCGGTGGTATATTTGTAAAGAAGACGATTAGGGGAGGGAATTAAAGGAGAAATATTGTAAATATTGATCAAAATAAATAGTTAACCTTTTGCAGTTCACATTTGAATTAAGTGAGTACAGTGGGTATATTCGGTGGAAGAAATATAGCGTGGACGTAAGATCAGTCGTCATTGTTTACATGTTCGAGCATATCAAGAGAAATCTGAGAAGATAAGAGTTCGAAACCTCGAGAGCTGCGTGAAGTACGCCTTAGCTCTGATTCAGTCCCAATTGGAAAGGTAAAATGTGGCATCCTGGGTGTCACTAATATATTTCTTCCACCGACTATACATTCTGTGTTACGCGAATCCGTATTATACGAATTTGGATTATGTATGCATTTGGAAACGTATATTTATTAAAACTGTAAGGGTTTATTACACAAAATATAAAATAAACGTTTAAGATGTAATAATAAAATATTTTTCATTTCACTTCAACGCAAAGAAATATTAAAATCAAAACTGTTTTGTTGTTACATACTTTTCTTGAAATAAAAGAAACAGTTGCTGACATAAGTCACTGGAATTTTATTGACACTTATTTTGTAACTTTAGTTGTCCCATAATTATTGCAGCGATACACATTACCTATGAACACAGTTGTGTCCTTACAGTATGTACTTACACAGCAATTGCTTTATGGCAATTACCGTGTAATATAACGTACCATGAATTACGGGAACTTTGCTACATTGTGAAAATGTAAATTTATGCACCGTGTTATACGGGGGTCTACTGAATTTTAAATAGTTTTCGTTTAGCTTCTGATTGAAACAACGGATTAGGAAAATCAAGGAACAACCGTATCCTCGTGTAAAATATAGTTTGTTTTTACTCAACTCTTTAGCCATTTCCGTCTAACCAAAAAATTTCGAGTAAAATTGACAAGCTTGGTCGTCTGGCGGATGCTTAAGACGGAGAGAAGAGGCAGACAGAGCGCGTCCTGAAGAATCGAACCGTAGGATACAGAGAGAAAATCAGCGAGAAGGGATACACACGTGTCGGAATGTAATTTGTTGTCTGCAAAAGACAATCGAAGAATTGGTCCTGACGGAAGGACATCGGTTCAAGCGGGATCTAGCCAGATACTCATGGAGCCAGTCAGCCACGATCACGGAGGATCTTTTCCGGGCGTAGCCGGGGAAACAATTTCAATCGTTCCAAATGTAGCTTTGATGTTTTCCAAGGATACCTACGCATTCCTCTGGTCCGTGGACTCGCAATTCGTTCGAGAAAGAGCGGAACTGCCCTCTCTTACCGGACGTCTACCTTTCTCTCTCTCTCTCTCTCCCTCTTCTTTCCGGTTAAGGACACACGTGCCTGGTATTACCTTCGAATTTCTTTGCCCCTTTGTTTGCCTCTTAAAATCACGGAATCCCCGGGCTTCTATGAACGGAAAGCAGCGAGACACAAACTTTAATTTTATTGTGTCAAAGTTGGAACAAATAACGGAATCCTCTTGTATCTTAGGACAGGAATCAGAGGGAGAGAGCGGCCAACCTACTCACCCCTCGCCGTTACCAACCCTGCCCTCCTTCTGTCGCTCGTCTTTGGTGACCATGCAAATATTTATTTCCTTTTTCTCGCCCGGCAAACACAGTCGTCCAGGCGATTTCTTCGAGCGTCTAGAGTAGAGAAAACAAGAGGAGAGTGTTTTATCGGGAAATAAGCGTTGTCGTTCCCGGGGAGACCTCCGAGAGTTACTGAATCTCCTTCTGGTTAACTGTGAGGCGATTCTTGTAGCACCGTTCGTTTCAATTCCTTTTCGTCCTACTAATTACGGTAGTCACTTGTTACGTGAAATGAATATTTATAAAAATATATGCTTTTCTCTTGAGGAAGATACGTTTCACGTTGAATATATCACATCGATAATTTCGAAGTTGAGGAAAATTAGAAAATATTTTAAAGCAGCTTGAACAAACTCTAGCCTTCGCATAGAACCGTACGTCGCTTTTGCAGTTCCTGCGGATTATTAGGTTTCCCTCGAAGAAACGGGGCAATAAAAAATGGAAGCTACAAGCGAGGAACAACGAGCGCTTCGTTAGAAGGTCCTGGCCAGGACTTTCAGCGACGACTCGTTGCTGCGTTAAGTAGCGAAAAGTTAAAAGCTGTAGTTTGCATTTTGCATGGGCCTCGATTAAGAATGCTCTTTTCGTACGAGTCGCGGAATAATATCATCGTTGGAAGCTCGATGAACTTCTGAGCGGTACTCGACTCGATGATCGCGGAACTTAACACGTTCGCTACCAGTCTCATATATTTGTGACGCGACAATTTTTACGATAGATCGGTATTATCTATCAGGTCATCCTGAAAATTCCCGCGATTTTAAACCGTTGACTTCGAGAAAACGTAACTCCAGGGAAATTAAAGATTTTTATTTAAAGTAATTTTTATAATGTTCGGTACACTTTTACCAACGTATTGCAACACCATTAATTCCTCTTACATAAAAATCCAAATTTCCAAGTTCCAAAGGGAAAATGTTTAATTTCAATGGAATAACGTTTCTTTCAAAATGAACGAATTACAACTACGGGAACTTTCAGGATGACCTACAGTGGGTGATCAAATTATTAGAGCCTCGATAGGAAAAATATGTTTTTTGTGTGTGTACAAAAATTCGGCATAACTAGGTTTTCATCTGAAAATTAATCGTTATAACGTAAAACCGTCAATTTCTTCCAAGTGGCTCTAATAATTTGATCACCCGCTGTAATACATATTAGGTGTGCATAAGTGCACGCATGCGTCGTATCACGTAAAACTGATAAAAATGCAGATATCAAGAATGTAAGCAAAAGTAATTCGACGAATGGGGTGGCGATGCTTCAACGGAACCGCGATAGCGATCATGTTAACCCTGCTCCCTTATTATTATGTCCGATCGATAAAACAGGCAGTGTAACGAGACAAAACCGACAGGTTACACAAGTTTTTACAAGATTCATAGTTATCGAGGACTAGCCGAAATATATTGCTCGAGTGAATCTTTTGGGACCAGGGACCACTTCGTGATTTACTTTGCAAGTGGATCGAACTTGAACGGGAAACTTCCGCCGGGCGAGAAACGAACTTCCGAGTGTCGTTTATTTAGCGAATCGACGGGGTACAATTAAGAAGGGAAAATAATGGCCTTCGAGTACGTGATCGCGACACGTGGACGCCAATGACGCTTTAATGTTGAACGATATTATGTGCTAAATGTGTTGCTTCGTAGTTATTCGTGAAAATTTAATTCAATTCGGACATAGAAGCGGTGCAATGTCTAATTACTTATTTACAATCGCAGCAAAGAATAATTTACATTTGTCGGATACATTTTTAAATGATCTCTGTATTAATGAAAGGAGAAAGGATTTTGGTAAAATGTACAAAATATTATTTAATTTTTTAATTTTCGAAAAGATTTTTTCTTTGAGTAACGTATTAAGTGAACTGTAGTTAAAGTAAACACTAATGTAAACATTAAATGTGATAAAATAAATAAATATGTTATGATAATCCTATTAAAGGAAGTTTTTATTGTATGAAATGTGAAGGATAGATGAAAAAATTTTGTTTTACGTTGATATTACTTATATTTACGGATTTTAAATTATATTCGCTAAAATAAGCAATCACGGAGAAACTTTTGTTCATGCTAAATTTAATGTTACATTGCCAGAGGCAAACGTTTACAGAATAATGTGCAATTAATTTTTTACAACTTGCAATTTTTATGGAAATAACGACGCTGTATTGTTTTCAACAAGGAAAATAACTTTCACATCAAGGCATTCTAAACGAACTTCTGCAAGTAAATTTTTTCTCATTTCCTTGAAGAACCTTTGAACATTTAAAAAATTGCACTACAGATTACTTCCACAT
>NW_017100198.1:1303469-1329147 GCF_001263275.1 Habropoda laboriosa | reverse complement strand
GCGTTCTCCGGGGATGCCCTTTCTTTCAAATGCACGCCCTAAAAACTCCCTCGATGCTCTCTTAGCTTTCTATTTTCACTCCGTTTCCACAACACACTGGCCACCGGCATAAGAACCACACGTTGACTGTTTTGTAGACACAAATACCTGCCCGCGACCACTTTAAAACAGCGACCTTATTTTCTCAATATCTCAATCGCATTTAACACACCGGAGACTACATTTACGACGTACAATAAAACGAAACGAATACGGGAAACATGCTAAATAAATTCATAGAAAATTTTTAAAAAAATCCTAACCTACAATAGCCTATTGTGTCATTTCACAAGAAGATTAGACGTATGAAACGTCCACCGTTTTAACTGAGATATCGTCGAATATTACTCTTCTTCTTAAGACCAGACACTTTTTATTCGTTCGCCTTTCATTGCTCTTAAATCTACCCGTAAAAGATTTCAATCTTCCGCGAATCCCGAGCCAATATATTCCGTAGTTGGGGAATATAATTCGAAAAAAGATGCTCGGTACACCGGTTATCCGGTGTTTTCTACACTTTCTACGATTCCACGTTTAAATGGTACGTTCGATCCGCGATGTCAATTCGGGCAACGATCGTTACACTTTATCGAGCTGAAAAGGACAATAGCAATCGATGCCAAGATTCACGTGGCCGGAACAGCGAGGATAATAACGTCGTGAGCGTTTCAATACTTCAACGATGCCTCTTTATGCGTCTGCAAAGTTCTTAAACGTTCATGCAAAGCGCGTAAAAGCCGAAGGGATAGCATAGGTCGGGGGGGCGACCGTTGAGCACTAAATTCAAAATGCAACGGCATTATCGGCGGTATTCGTTGCACGTTCGCGATACCGGTGCACCAATCGGAAAACCGTTGCTCTCGCAAAGCTGTAAGAAGCCGCGAATACGAGGGAATAACAAAAGAATAGGTTAGGTGGGAGTGCAGAACGGAAAGTCGTCGGGAAGCCAGTGCTTACCTGGAGCGAAGCGAACGGATACTCGTGTCTAGTATCTGGCATGTTGCGACATTCACACGGAAGAGGTGCGGTTGATCAACGTGAGTGCGCATTGAGGAAGATCGCTCGTTCGTTTTTAAATTTGTTGTTCGAAATCTGGCAAGCGAAACGGTGAACAACGACGCGAGTTAACGAATGGAACATTTTGGAAATTATTAATCGTGTAATTTTAATAATTATTCAAAAATAGTCGATTACTTTTAGCGTACTTTACTTTTGTTGGACGATTTATGCAGTGAAATTCTTCAGATTGAACCCTTTGTGCGGAGTTTGTAAAGTTACGCGAATAAGGAAAAGGTCTTATTGACCCAGTTTCACGTATTTAGAAGAAATGAGTACGAAAAAGGTAAAACGAAATTCATTTAATTAGTACGGTTTAATATTGTAATGATTTATTAAACTTGTGCAATATAGTTTTATTTTTTTTTTTTTTTTTATTAATTTTAAGAATGCGCAACAAAAGATAATCAAAGCCACTTACTATATATGTTGGATCAAATTGACCCATAAATTCCATAAGTGTGCATGAAAAATATAACTGGTTTCCATTACAAAAATCGTACAAATTTTGTTCCTTTTTGTAAAGATTATTTATGTTTGCTAGATATTTAAGGATATGAAAAAGTTTCAGTGCAAATGATACTTTTAATGACCAAAGGAAAAAGAACTTGTCTTTGGATCAAATTGGCTCGATTTCCGTACAAGGATTAATCGAGTTTGACGAAATTTGGTTAGATATCGTGAAATTTCACGAACTTCTGGAATTACACGGATTACTTTTTTCAATTCTCCTTTCGTCCCTTTTCTCCCTTTACCCTAAGAACTCTCGTCAAAATCCTCAATTTACACGTCATCCGAAAATATAACACGGCTCGAAGTGTAAGAACGAAGAGGAGCGTTACAGACATGATTTTTAAGACGCTGGCCAGAGGGTAGACCGATAGTAATGGGGGATGAAAAGCGTCGAGGGGCGAAAAGAAGAGCGAAGAAGGTAAGAAAACAAATTTCGTTATTACCTTCGATGGCCGCGGGGCACGATGAGACGGAAGTTGAAACAGAATAAGGGAAAATGGAGAGATATGAGTAGGTGGTGCAAGAGTTCAAACTCTGTATGATTTTCCAGCGCAGATATTAATTTTCGAACGAATATTTTCGATTGTGTCACGTAAATCAAATAAATTGCTACTCCTAACAAGAATATTGGATCGGAGATTTATCGAAGAAAAATTTCTTCGAAATTTAAAGAAGATATTTATTTTGTTTCCTAATGAACAGTAACATAATAGCAGTAACTAATAAAAAGTATCGAAGGTGCTTATTTTCCTCTGTTGTTAAAAATTTTAATTCTAAACTTGACATTTTTTAAGAAATTTTTCTTATGGAACAAATTTTTTCTCGTAATATGTGCATATGATACGAGATAAATAAATACATGTGATACTACTTCATCGACGTGATTCCGGTGAGATTAAACCGTGGCTCCGTCGTTTTTCTTTTTGCCCCCCCCCCCGCCATAAACCTCGCGAGTTTATTGTTCTCCATGCGGAGTAATTTAAAGGACCTACCCGGCTGGGGCAGGCCTAGGGCAGTTGTTAGATTAAACACGGCGATCGTTGTTTTAGTATGAGCTGCTATTGGTTAAAGTCGAGACACACGCGTGGAAGAATAATAATTCCCTTCTGTCGAACACGTAAGACAGTGATCTTCATCAAAAGAAACGAAAAGATTTGAAAAATAAACGTTAATTTATATTGCTGTGATAAATTAGCGATACTGTCTGACAAACACAGATGATCAAGCAAAATGATGTATAAGAAAGTATTTAAAAAGAGATCGATATACGAGTTATCGATTGTCAAACGTGCTGATGAATAAGTTATGTGAATGATTTATCTGCGAACGTTTTGGGTATTGAATTTTTAAAAAGAAAAGTCAATTACGTCAAACATGTCAGAATGACAAGACGCGTAAAATAAAGGAAGCATTTTAATTAAGATTTTTTATTTATTTGCTAGCTCTACTAAATTTTCCCTTTTTTAGGTGAAACTTAAAAATGTGTCATCGTCCTAATTAAAACTAACATTTTCAGATAAATCGTAAAAAGAAAGGGATTTAATCAAATTTAACGCTCGAACACGATATTTAGAATATTTAACGTACTATTTGCATCTGACAAAGAATAAAACGAAAATATTTATACACTTTCGTCTCCATAAATTTTACACAAATGTAATGGCACAATAAACTGACGCTTGAGTGACATAATAGATACAATTGTCTCTTTCGAAAGTACATTTGTACCGTCGTTGTTAGATGTTGAACAAAATTATACGCTTATAGGTGGAATAAAGCAAGTGGAGGAATGGAGTATTCCGATCCATATATTCTACCTTGCTGGCGCCCTAGGGTGTCCCATTTGGTTACTTTAATTTGGGGCCTTCGATAGCGATATTTCATTGTGGGCGTAGGAACAACGATTTCGGCCTTAGGTTATTAGTAACCGACGAACGCGGCTCCGTCTTCGTGTGCATCCCCTGCACAGCGATTTTCTCCTGGTTCTCTCGGTGTTCGACGCCCACACGCATTCTACCGCCACCCTCGAAGATCGATATCGATCGCGATCCGATAGTCTTCGAAACAGAAAGAGAGGAGTGATAATCGTACATTCGGATTATCTTGGAAAAATGTTTAGAATCGTAGAGAATAGATAACAGGGTAAATAGAAAAGGATGAAAAAAGGTTTGAACGTATTCTTTTTATTTGTTTTACGTATTTTTGGTTTATTTTTGCATGGAGAATCACTACCAGCCCTGTCTCACCCTGTACAAACATCAGTTGACTTTTTTAGGAAAAGGTACGAAAACTTATAATTCATTTCGTATATACATATATATATATATATACGTCATAACTAAATTTATAGTTGATAACAATTCTTATTCTCCTTTCTTATTCTCTTAAAAATATAATTTATAGAATACAAACTTAAACCACTTTATACATGATAAGAAGTAAACACTCGTTTAATCAGTTATTAGAATAATCACTTCTTAATTATTTATCAATACCATATTTTCTGTTTTTTCCGAAGTTACCTATGTTTCTTTACACGAATGTAGGTTACCTACATATTTTTTTCTACTGTACGTTTTAGCAGACATTGCAGATGTTGCAGACAACTTAGACTCCAAAATTTTAACTTAAATGTAAAACTTCTTTTCAATTTTGCCATTTCTTCCATTAAAAAACATTTTTTTTCATCTTATTTATCCTCTGAAGCCATTTAAATTACGCGTAAAAATTTACTCGTACCATCATATTAGGCTTGTTTTACATGGCCCACCCTGTGTATTACAAAAGGTTAGATTTTAATTTCCACAAAGTCAAGAGTTACCCACGCATCTATCGATAGAACGAATATATAATCTTTTTAAATTTGAAACAAATTTTCCAACGGCATTCTCTCACCAAAGAACGCAAGAACGGGTATTTTCTCGGTCTCGCATAAAACCAGCCGTTCTCAGAGCATCCGATCAGATTTTTCGCCTAACTAAGTAACTATAATAAATTAGAGTGCATGGGTGGCCCGAGCTGTACGGAGCATCGTTCCACTCCTCCGCGCTCGCCTGCGATTTCTTGTTCGCCCGACCTTTACACCCTATTCAGGATGCTGGGAGCTGACCGATAGGAAAACAATTTTATTGCAGCCAGAAAGTGTGCTTTTTCGTGGGACATCAGAGAAGTCAGCTCTCACCCACGGCCGACTTATTCGGTTACGCTGAAAAATTAATAAACACCGTCACGGGAACTTGGTACTCGCAATGCAAATCGCACAATACCGTCCCTGTGGTCGAGATCTAGCAATACCTCCACGTTTCTTCGATACATCCTTCGATTTTATGTCTTTGAATTTATATCGGGTGAAAATAACACCGCGGGTGAACGCAAAACGGAGATGTACTTCTACGATCAGATGAACTTGCGTTAATTGAAAATGTAGCAATCTAAGCGATAAATCGTTGTGTTATTAATTTTTCAGTGGATCGATTTAATTAACCTGGTTTATGTAACCTATCTTCATCGTTGCTGGTTTACAATTCTTCTAAGTTACATTATTTATGTGTTTATGTTTTTGTGACAATGTTCGTAGAACACGGTGCATAAGTTCACATTTTCACAGTGTAGCAAAGTGTGCGCAATTGATGGTGTATTATATTATATGGTAATTGCCTTATGGTGTACATGCTGTAAGTAACCAACGGTGTTTCTAGGCAAGGTTTATCGCTGCAATATAACTATTGCAAAAATTAAAGGGGCCTTTTCTGATTCACACCTATGTGAATTTATGTGGCGGAAAAAGTTGAACAGTGATGACGACCTCTTCTAAAAATTCTTGAAGCGATCGTAGCGTATTGGCCCACAGAGCTACCTAATTTGTTGGTATTTATTTTTCTTACAGTATACAAATTTTTTTTCAGTTTCATAATATACTAAAAATGGAATAAAAAGGAATTCGCTACCCAAAGTGTCATTTTATATACCAATCATAATCCAGCAAACTGTGGCATGCAATCACCACACTTATTTAAAAAAAAAAGGATTTGCCAATTTTTGTACCTCTTCATCCTCTTTATAAACATCATCGTCTATAGAATTCAAAATTCATCGCTAGTTTCAGTAGTTTACTCGTATAATTCCAGTTATTACAACAAATGTTGCAGAACCTTTTCCTTCGCAATTTTCCTTTCGCGAATCGCTCGCAGAAGGTACGTAAATACGTCAGACACTAATCACGGGAACACCCTGCGTTTACCATGCTGGATTGTGCACGGCAATTCAGGTGATTGCGTTAATGGGAGACAGAGCCCGGTGCAAGGCGCCGAGCGAAAGGGAAGAAAGGTGGTGGGAGATCCATAGATCTCGTGGTGGACTAATCAAACGTCGGCGTACCACCCCATTAGCAGTAGCACCTTGGGGGGTGCACGCAACTTAGCTCTTGCCCCCGTACGAAGAGTCGGGCATGGCTACCGGCAATTATAAATCGTCAATTAATAAGCGTTACTCCTACCAGCCTACTGCGACGTCCTGTTAGCAACTCCGACAAGGGCGTCGATGTAAATTATTTGGAGAGTTCGGGAATCGTATTTCCACCCGTTTATTTACGATCGTTCTTCGTGAGCCGTTCGTTTTAGGGGAAAAGAGAAATATTCGCACGGATTGCTCGGCAGTATTGCGAACAATATATGGAATTAAAGTTTCCCTGGAGAAATATTTGCACGTTTTCTAACAGAGGGAGAGTTAATTATTCGTGGTGAAATTGATAGTAGAATTTTTCGATGCGAGATACGCAATCTGGCTTAACCTATAAATGAAATGAAACGTTTCTTTGCTTGTTTTAAAGCGAAGTAAACGTGTGATCCCAAAAATGTTATTTTATAAGGTATACTTTTCAGTAGGTCGACGTGATATATCTTCTACTGGCTGCAATATTATAGTAATAAAAGTGTGTCGCTCAATTAAACACGATCCTCAGAAACAGCCCCTCTTCATAAATAACGCGAAATAATATTTGTGTCGCATTATCAAAATCAACGAAGAAATTTTCTCATTTCTTTTTGGTAATTCGTCTCGTTAGAATATGTTCTTCTTTCAACAAAACGAAAGAACAATTATATGACGCTGTTAGAAAAAAATAATTCAATATTCTTAAAATAGTTGGAAGCACAATGTATTCTCGAGGATCGTTACATTTTTCCAACTGATATCGAATCCTCCCGAAAATACCCCTACCGATCAGCTGATACAATCGCAGGGGTCGTGAAACCATCGACATCAGCTCTAATCAGATTCAGGTCCCTCGTCATTTTTTGTAACGACCATAGCCTTCTACCTTCCACTCATCAGAATTCCAACCATTCCACATGACTGCCTCCGTCCAAATTAAAAGCTTATCTTCGATTTTCAGGCAAAGTAACTTGCGGGTAACTCTTTCGAAATGCTGCAGAGAAAGAGAGAGGGAGAGAGCTGCGGATCCTGTTTTCTAGGGAAAATTAAGAGCGACAGGGAACAGCGGCGATTTAAAAGGCACCCTTTAAGGTGAACACAGAGAGTCAAGGGAGGTTGGGGAAGATGCTGATCGAACGAGTGAAAGTGACAAAGGTGAAGGAAGGTAGAAACTGGAGGCTCCATGACTCTCTTTGAGGCTTCTCCATTCCTCCCCCTTTCCACATTTCTACCCTCCACGTCTTCTTCATTCTCTGCCCACTCTCCCTCCCCCTCCATTTCCCCCTGTCTTTATTGCATCTCTGTCTACATCTCGTTTCTCTTCTCTGTTTCAACCGACAGAGAAGATCCTCTTTCTTTCTCTTGGGGCCTAGCGACATCTCGTTCTCGCTTGTTGCGGATATAAACGAGGCGTTGACTATAAAATAATGAAAATTTATAGTCTCCCATCGCGTAGAATAGAACGCAAGGGGTACGCAATTTGTAGAGCTTTCAGGGAGCTTTGCTTTCGGCTTCTGATGAAAATGGCGGAGCAACGGTGACAATTACCAGGAGCCCTGTCGCGTTTCAGCCCCGTCCGGTCTCCTCTCTCGCCCCTTCGCGTTTTCTTTCTCCGTCTTGGAAACCCCCGTTACAGGTGTTCCCGTTTTATCGTCCTAACTTGATAGACGCGCCATTTTCCCCCCCTGCGCATTTAAACCGGGCGGCGCGGCGTGTCCTCAAAAACGAACACCCCCGCCGTGTTTCCTCTCTTTCCTGCAACGAAAGACGACTTTTAATTGCAGCTGGCTTAAATGGAATGGACGAGATAATGGAATTGACTTGAAAATCACAAAATATCGTGGATATGGTGTGTAGTGAACGTAGGAAAATTTCAGATGTACATGAATTTCGTTCATTTCACGAATTGCGAGTGTCGGAGAACGTTTTGGATAATGAAAATTTTATTGTTACAATAAGAGAAAAAGGTGTGACAGTACAATGTTAATGTAGCGTACGAGAAAAACGAAGATAACAGCTACCTTGCTTGGTTCGAAATCTTTTCTCTTGAAACTGGAATCTTCGCTTGCTCACTGTCTTCCTGATTTTCACTAATTAAAAATCTCTTGACCACTATATAAGGGATGAAAGCAAAATCGATTGTAACGTGGAAAATGTGTGGAACAAGTGAAGTGTATTAATTTATCCATAATTTTCGCGATATTAAAACTCAGATGGACTTTCATTGCAAGTAACAAGTTGAGAGAACTAGAGCAGAAACAAACTCTTCAATAACAGCCCGGTTGTCATATATTACGTAACTTACATTTATCAACGAATCACATAAGAGAGAATACTCGAAGAAGAAGAATTTGTAACACGAAAAACAACCTTCCCGATGTAATTAAGTTGGGTCACAGATGACCCAGCTTCCTCCTGCGACGTTTAACGAATCAGCAGAAAGTGCAGCAGCGTTGATAATCAGGAATTCAAAGAAAGCAAAATTTGTCCACCTCTTGAAGTGAAACATTAAAGCTGGAAAAATAGAGGACAAAATGAACTTGGGTCTTGGCAAGGAAATATTTTCCACGATTCTCACGGTAGAAGAAGTGTTTTAGATAACGAAGTCAATTAGGAGCACTTCGTACCAGAGGTATGGAATTGCGGTTCGTATTTTAACCGTATTTCTAGACGCAGATTAGGCAAGATTACATGCGGTGAAATTAATTGAATCACTTAGTTAGAAAAGCACACTTTTCAGCGGAATGCGCCGACAAGGTTAATTCGACGAGCACAAGAAACTTCCGTACAGTCGCGCATATCCAATAAGTACTTTCTATATAATTCCGTCGCTGCTTGTTCCAGAATAGTTTATACTCGCTCGCGGAATAAGGAATAAGAAGCGGTTCCTTCGCACGTGAACGCCGACAATATGGTATATACGTACCTACGTGGATTTCAATGCAAAGCGGGCTGCTGAAGATCGGATATCCGCGCGTAAAAAGGTAATTGCGTCGAATAAAGAATTTGAAATCGCGCACACGTAGACGGTACATGGAACTATCAACCAGTGACTACGTTATATCTGTAATTCCACGCGATACACCTCATATTCCGCTTTTGTATTTGCACTGAATACATAGGAATAGGGTATTAGATGATACACTTGTTGCTGAAGACTTTGGATCTTCGCGAAATCAGACGAAGATAGAGGTGTTGGGTTAGTAGGAAACGAACGAGTTATTAACATTTATACCTTTGAATTTTGATTATTCATGTGTTAAGAAGTATCTATTTCGATTCTCGTAATTGTGGTTAATGTATTTAATGAATTTTTTTGCGATTTTTATACTGCGTCTTTGACAATATAAAACTTCGTCATTAGTGTTATATTATTCTGCAAACTTGGTGCAAACAGTGAGAAATACACAATTTACAATATAATCGAACATTTCTTCCCTGAAAAATAAAGGGAAGCGTTCTCTTTTTGAAAAGAATTAAATTTGCATCGGTAGGTATATCAACTTATCTACTTTTTCGTTAATCCCGCTAGAATGAGCGTTTTGGCACTCACACCACGGAAATGTGGCCTTCATGTACATGTGTATCTACCTATCTTAATCGTGTAATTCATCATGAGCCACCTTAGAATCACATTTAATTGCTAATTAACATTAAGCTCCATAGGTCACGGAAGATAATTCAACAAAACCGTAATTAAACACCAGAACAACAAATAAATGGAATATATTAATATGTAGGTGAAATAAGTAAACAGACGACTAGATAGAAGAAAGGAGATAGATAAATAAATATGTACATGTATAAAAATAAAAGTAAAATAAAAGCGTAGAAACTTAAAAATAAGAATCAACTTCATCCAGTGAGGTCACTGACCTAAGAAAAAAAGCACAATATTATTTTTCTCCACTTGTTCCATTTTTTCCAGATATTAAGAGCAAAAAACATTGACCAATCTCAAGCTCTCTCAAATCCCGCCTAATTCTCAGTGTTCTCAGGAACACCACCGATACGATCCCCTGTGTCTCATAAACTCAGTCCGACGTTTGCACGTGTTCGAGACTTGTACTTCAATTTCTTCAGGCTGCAGGAATCACTTCTCCGTGATGCTATCGCATGTATATTAAACGCATTCATCTTCGAAAGTGATGGCGAGAGCGAGAAACGCTTCCGTCCCTCGTTTCCCAAAGTCCTTAGGTCGAAAAGTTGGAAAACTCGAGACACACGGGGGCCCAAGGGGGAGAGTTCGGTGTCGATTTCCTCGGGGACGCGAAGACGTCGTTCCCCGAACAAAAGAAACGTATTTATAACCGCGCCGGGAGGCGGACGGAATCTCGGTAGCGTCGTTAACGCTTCTCGCGGAAATATTACCATGTCAATTCCGCGAGATATTGCGTTGCAACCGGCGAGTATCGCTTTCCTCGGGGAGTAACACGCGAGCAGAATGCGGACCCGCGTAAACGACGCGATTGATACGCACCTTCCTGAAGTAAGGAAACCCTGCGGGGAGCCGTTATGGCTTGGTTCATTGCTGTCTATTACATTATTCTCGTAACCTCAAGATCGCAGCGTTGCAGAAACGCCCGTGTTGTAAGTTTAGAGTTAGTGAATTGTCGCTGGGAACGATTAGAGGATATCTTTGAGTACTTTCAGTCGCTGAATAAGCGTTTGATTCTTTGGAAGTGTGCAATGTGGATATTTTTTGTTTCATTTGCTTGCTGCATTTTCATTCGCCGTTTGTACAATTTTCTGTCACATTTCAGATAAATTACTGTACTTTCTTCATTTCTTACAAGAATTTGTCTTTTTCTAATGGCACAGAAAATGTCTACTTCCTACCACTGGTAAACTATGTGTAGTACTTCAACTGTTAAGGCGGGGAATAGCTGTCCTCAACAACACTGATATTTACATTAATAATAGGTTATTTCAAGGGGATTTTCAACACCCTAGTAACGACTACATTGTGCTTATTTACGAAGTCGCTGAGATCAAAATAAGCCTCAACACTCATTATGACATTTTTAATAATAAAAAAATTGAGAGACAATCGATAGAAAAATTAATTTGAATTAATGGAAAAATTGAGGATTTCCAACACATAAATTCGTAAAACAGTAAGGCATTTTTTTTAAAGAGAGCTACAATAGTAAAAATAATGTAACAATTGTACATAATAATAATTTCCAATAACAAATGACTGCGTCGTGTTACGTGAAAATGGCAGCCAATTAAATTATGGGGCTGATTTTTGGGACATCTACTATAAGCATAAGCTTTTGCTATGCTAATTTATTTTATTATACGTTAATATAAATATCACGATAATTAAATTCAGACTGTAACCAGATCTCTGATCTCTCTGAACTTCCTAATCCCTTTCTATCCACCATTGCCCTAGGTTCTGTATTAATCGTAGAATGCCTGAACCTTTAGAAACAGATTATTACCTATAACGAGAATAGTTTACTGATAGTTCATCCTTCCGGTAACTGATTATTGGCTAAATAGACAGTCAAAGAAAACTTCAGGAAGGTACGATACCAAAGTACAATCAGCCTTTTAGAGTTACCCAATACCTAACCTATCTCAAATGAAACATATTTAAGAAATTTTTCTTCTATTCTCGACACATTCACTTTGGAAAATTATCACTTAACAAGTACCACTAATTCAGAACGAAGAGAATAACAAATTCACACTCTGTTTCCTAAAGAAAATTTAACAATCTCCGAAACGATAATGACATTCCTTCCAATTACGAAGAAGCAGGGGTCTTGTTATCTAAAACGAATTCGTTAACGTTCACAAAACTCTCTTCCAATTATATCTACCCTTACAGTCCTCGTAAATGCCATATTTGTCGCGACTTTTCATTCGTCCGCAAGTCTAGACTGTAATTTCAAATGAAAAGGAAGCAATTTCTCTCTTCCAACTCCCTCTTGTGTCTTTTTTCTCTCGTTTTTTTTTTAATTTTTTTTTTAAGATGCATACTGCAGCGTTGCGTATCGAGCAACGTCGGGTTAGCGGGCGTAATAACACATGATAAGTGAGATTTGCCGCCGACACGCTTTAATTTGCACGCGCCGCATCAGGGATCACAGCGATAATTACGTGATCGCTGTCACATGCCCAGGATATTAAAATGGTTAGCATTAATTAAAGGCGAGCAAATTACCGATTTCCCGCCACCCCTGCCACTGGAGTCGCAGACGTTTCACGTCTTCGGTTTTCATGGGGGAAAGCTCGTGTTACCGACAATATGTTCGCATGCTAAATTTTTTTTCACCGATTCTGTCAGGATATCTGATATTTTTTTTAACGTTACGCGGATTCTCTTTTCTCTGCTGAATTTTGTGCGAAATTCTCTGGTTTTTGAGTAATTGTTCCTTTTGAAATTTATACCCATCCTTGTACTTCTGGAGCTTTCAGATGTGAATAAAAAAAATTATGGTGTAACGATAAGTACGATGGTTCAGGTTTCCATATTTTACGATCTTAGAAAATTTGTGAATTGCAATAATATAAAAGGTTTTACTCTTAATGATTAAACCGTTCGATAAATAACGTGAGTATTTTTCTCATTTCACAAGTACGACAATGATTTACATTGTTTATCAATATATTTCATTCCATTCTTTGCAATAATATTTTTACTTGCTTACTAATTCTTCAATTTGTTTTTTTTTTAACTCATTTCTCTATTTCATTGTCAAATTTCTAGAATCCTTCTAATGCATTTTTCTATTCCATCGTTAAGTTTTTGAAACGTTCGTGTTATTTTCAGCATAACCGAAAATAATCGCATATTAATTCTTCATAAATGTAAATCGTTCATTTCCCTTAATTATTCTGTTCCTCCTGCGTTTTTCGACACCTTCCACTTTCATTTACACTTAAAGAGAATTATAACTTTCAGCAGCTGAAACGCGCAGATTTTCAAGCCGCTTTATTATCGGCGTTCCCGCATGAATTGCCAGGATTTAATTAAATTGGCCAGGAGTATCATTGAGCCGGTAGATTGATATGCCAATCGCTCTACGATACAGCGGTACAATTGTGTCAACGTTATCGCGATATTCCTAAAAGCTGACAACCGTTGCCACTGTTATGCATAATATCTTTTCTGCTGCGTCGACGGTGTAATAACGCGAAGACGTTAACGAATATTTCAAACTCTTGATCTACCCCTTCTTTAAACGGATTATAAGATATACCGAAGTGTCAAAGGTTAATTGAAATTGTATTACAATTTTAGAAAGACAATTTTAACACGAATAATTATTATTCCGTGGATTCTTTTTTACACTAAAAATAGCGTTTAACCCCTTAACGATCACATTTTTTTCAAGTTGATGTGCCAAAAATGATCAATTTCATTTTTTTTTAATTATTTCCTAAGTGTATAGAAATAAGTTTCTCGTTTATTTATAATGCTATGACTTATATGTTTGCAATGGAATGGAAATGATAGCGCAGTATGAAAAGTGAAAGAAAATAATTAAACAAAATTGCACTTTTTGGAGAATTAGTTGTGTGAAACAGGCAAAATGTAGGTATTTAGAGTAACACGTGAGTTGTATATATTGTATTACACTAAAATTTAGTAGATATCGTCATTAAATTTCTCCCCTTGATGAATAATCTGGCGACAATGGCGATCGATCCCTGAAATTTGTCACCTGCCGGTTCGGGGAACCGCAATTTTTCTTGTTTAAAGATAGATATTTTTCCTGTGCCCCTGGAAAATGTGATGAAAAACGTTTGTTGAATTTATCGTTGGTCAATATTTAGGAAACCGTAGAAAATCCATTTATTGGTGTTTATAATTAATTTGGTACACTGTACGTTAAATGTGAAATAGTAATGTTTATAGAGTTTTAAAAAGTTTACTTTTTCACTGTTTCATATACAAATTTATTTATACAGTACACAGTACATATTTAAATATTTACTTGAAATTGAACGAAATGATTTAAAAATTTGTCATTTTCGAAATGTATAAAGATCGTAACTACACATTTGAGGAAACTGCCCAAAATCATTCTTCAATAAACAAAATATATATTATAAGCTGGAATTATTAGGTCATCCCGTGAGTTTGTGCCGAAAGCGAAAAATATTTTAATGAAAATCGGAGGAAAATAGGAAAAAGTAGTAGAATGAGAAGGCGCTTACTTTGTTTTTTTTAGCAAATTTAAAGGTTCGTTGGAAATATTAATCTAAATTATAAAATTCGTGAAATCGTGAAAATTCTCACTTTAAATCGTAATAATTATTCACTTCAAATCTTCCGTTTCCATGACCCAATTCGCAATAACCGCGAAACAAACGTACAACTGTAGAATGGTAACGCCGCGCGTACAAAGTAAATGCGTTACTAGTTGTCTACATTCTAGACAATTCTCGGTCGACAGCTATTACTTTTCGATACTCCCTCGTAAATGGATCTCGAAGTTTTAAACTGGAATTACCGAAGTTAATAGCTGAACTTCCTTTGTCCCTGTACTTCATAAACTTCTTGCCACAATATTGTTGCCTCAATTTAAAACAGAACATCATAACCGTAACATTTTACGTTACATTAGTGTCGATAGAAGCTCTGTCATTTTTCGTCTCCGGCGTGTGAAAAGACACACTTTTGTTAGTAGCTGTACAAAAATGAATAGAAAGTGCTGTTTGAAAATTCATGCTCTGCACGTAAATCACTATTACGATAATTTAACCAATACCGACGGTATAAACCGGCCATAAATAAGATAAAAGGAACGATAGTAGCCAAAATCGTGAGATAAGTAACGTTGATGAATATACAAATATATACGAGCAGAAGTCATAATTTATGGCGAGACCCATTATGTCGAGAAATTATCAACCTCTGATTTCAACATGCACAGGGTGTACAGAAACGTGTCGTGGTTTTCACGGAGGATTCTATGAAACATAATTCTGTCACTCTTTTCAGATGATAAAATTCTCTGATCGGTGAACATATGTTAAAAAGACCTTCCGCAAAATTGACCTTGACCTTGAAATTCAAGATCAAATTTTTCTTCAATCTCTTCGTATTCTACTCGTACCAAATATTTTAAAGCACAGTGTATCCTAAAGTAACCGTTTCGCCAGAAATTGAAGTTTGATCGCCAGTTAAACGAATTTTAAGCGTATAGCAATCGTGGCGAGAATGTAAGCAAACCGCCGAAGCTTCTAGTTGAACCGTTAAAATTATTAGAGTTGCTTCTAGTGTTCAGTTCATGAGATATAGCGTTTAGAATGGCGCGATATAACCGCCAAGTGGTTCGTGCAATTAACCAGGCATTTGGAAATTATTATTTAACACGCGGGAATTTAAGGAGGGTAGCTTTACACGCACCGGAAGACATCCTCCAATAGAAGTTCTTGATCGACGAGATTTCCAACGATTAGACGAAAGCTTCGGAGAGACAGAGAGGATTGGTATTGAATTCTATTAGCGGTTATCGGGAAGCAGGTCAACCCCGCGTGCACTGGCGTAGAGAAGAGCAAGTCATTGCGCTTGTACGTTTCCGTCCATTAAACGTAATACGTCTACGTAATATTGCTCGTTATGCAGGCATCTCACACACGACACTGCATCGAATAATTCGAGGAGAACATATCTGGCCCTATCGGATTCAACGGATTCAAGGCACTTCAGAATAATGATCGCGCTGCTAGAAGGAATTATTGTCCCTAGATTCTCCGGAAACTGCAAGAGAATCGACACTCTCCTTGAAAATGTGCTTTCGAGAGATAACAACAGTTTTTTAACACGCTGACTGCCACGCAAAAATTTACATGTTGCTCCCAGGGGGCCAGAGGTAAATTTTCAGTATTCTAAGCATAGTATTATAGTATGCTTTATTATTATTTTTTAAATTCAAAATACATAATGTCTAGTTAGCTATGATGTTCGAAACTTTTAGTTGACGATATTCACTTTATTTTAATTATTCTAAATATTTGAAACACTCCGGTCATTGATTACCACCCCATCGATGAAACAATCTCCGGTCACAAGTGACCAACGTGGCAGTCAACGTGTTAAACATACTTTCGCTGATCAGAGAATGCAGAATCGTCTGTGAAATACGCGATACATTTCTATACACTCTGTACAACCTTCGAATCTTCTTGTACTCGGTTATACCGTCCATCGTATCTTGCCATATACCGAATGTCTCAGTTTTTTCCGATCAAACTTTGTCAGTATATTCCATAGACATAAGTAAGAAAAAAATGTTATATCAACATAGGTCGTTTGAAGCTTTGTTGAAAAGTTACAGCGAAAATACAAAATAGGAGGACCTTAGCAAGGACCAGCGAGAAAGGTTAACGTCAGGCCGTCCCTCTGGTGGTGGAGCGTAGGAGGTACCGCCGCAGATATAACAGGTACAAGAAGTACATAAAACTTTTTAACGAAGCTTCAAACGATTTATGTTCATGTAACTTTTTCTTCTTATATTGTTCTTACCCATAGTACATACCGACGAAGTTTGAACGGAAAAAATTGGAACACCTTGTGTACAACTATTGTACCAAATAGAAAAGCAAATTTATTGTCTAGAGATGGTAAACACAGCATTGGAACGTCTGTTTGAATGAATGTAACTGTCGTAAGAATTTAGTAATAAATCTCTGGAGTGTGCCACGATTAAAAAGGAACTGTGACAAATCGACGACGATTCAAAGAAACGTGGATGATGAATCGTCTCGCGTACACATGGAATTTTTCACCTTGACCATTATAGAGCGAGCAACGGTGAATTTAGAACGCGCGGAGACCGATTTTTCGGTATATAAATAAGGGAAGCGTATTACCATACTCGTCTCACGATTAAATGCAAGAGCTTCCAGGTAATGGCATTCGTCGTAATTCCCCAGAATAAATACAGCTACGGGAGCCGGAGTCTCTAGCCGAGGTCGAAATAAATGAATCCTCGTTAAGTCAAGCCGGATGGATCTTCGTTTGCGTCATTCTAAGACACTCGATTGAAACGAAGCTTCGCATTTCGATGTCGCAACCAAATTGTCTCGAAAGAGAACGAATAGACATGGCGATTTTACTTTTCTTTTATCTCTATAGTACACCCCACCTGCGATGATTTATTGGTTCTATCGCGCTGTCGAGGACTCTTAACTTTAATTATTCGAGCTTCGTAGGCAAATACGCGGAAACTTGACATTCCAAGTAATAATTTTATTCTTTATTTATGAAATTAACGATCGTTATGCCTGTCTCGATATGCCTCTACGTCTTTCGATTTGATCGTTGTGAAATGCTTGGGAACAATAAATGATGATCCGTGAAAATTATCAGAAAATTCGGTGAAATTTTTCGTAAAATTCGAGAAGATAATTGTGATAAATTTGGTAAATATAACGTTAACTACGAATGATTTATTTATTTCAAAATAAATAGAAAAATGTCTCGAATATGAGTTTAAACGGTAATCATATCTGAGTACTTAAAATAATTGCGTTTTAAGAGGAATTTGATAATTTGGGCACTCTGCACGGTGCAAAAGTTCTCTTTACAAAATATTAAATTGCAAAGATTAACAAACGGTTCGTATTTTACTTCGGGACCATGTTTCAATAATGAAACAAACCCATTATGCTTACTTTGCTTTCGTAACTCTTTCGCCGTAACACGTGATACTTATTCGAAAGGAAACAGTATATGCTTTCGTTAAAGAATACGATTTCTACGCGTGTTCGGTGTTTATTCTGGCAGTTCGAGAACACGCTAAACAAAGTTGAAAAGCCCGGATTCTAAAACACTGTTTGCTCTTACTTAACACAGGCTATAACTCACATAGGAGAAACTGTAAAACGGGAATAAATGTTTACAAGCCAACAACATCGAGTCAATAAAACGCTACTTAAACTTCCACGACCGATGACTAAGTAGAAACAGAAGTTTACCGAGCAGGTTATAATTGAGTTACGGATCGTAAAGGCTGCTTCTTTCTTACGCGTTTCCCGTAGTTACAGTTGGAGCAACTATCACCTCGTAGATTTTCCATTAAATTGCCGCGGACATAATGAAAGTCTTCGTTTAGAGTTGTTGATCGATCGGAGATGGCTTTTCGACGAATTTCTCAGCCAAAATAAACGCTCACAAGTTAATTAGATTGCAAAGAAATTTTTATCGCGTGTGTATCGTTAACTGGTAACAGAGTAATTATTTTCTAGGAATATTTAATATTTTTTAACGTTAAACAGATACAATTTTCAGCGAGCGGAATTAATTTACTTTTGTAATTGAACTTTTTGTTTGGTACAGTTGTAAAAATTGAAATTATCAAATGTTAATTCTAAAAAGTATTGGAACAATTTGTGAAAATAATTAGGCATAAAAATGTTTTGCTTCGTCCAAATTAATATTAGAAGGAGGTTCGATGAAGATGTTCATAAACGGGGTGCAAATTGTTTGAATTTCAAAATAACTCGGTATTTTACGCGCTCAATAAAACATGCAAAAAGTTCTTGCGAGTCATTCTTTAGGATCGATAGTTTTGCCATAAAATTGAATTTTTGTCTTCGCGTATATACCTCCAAAACGGTCATAAAATACGGTGCACTTTTAACAGCCACTATAGGCGTGCTGTTAAACCAATAAATCGTTAACATCACGGCATCATTCATAGGGAACTATTTTCGCCTTGCGATTATAAAAATTCCACAGCTCGAGTAACATTGTAGAATAGGCGAAGTTCAATTAAAGTGAAAAAAATTTTACTACTAGTGTATTAGAAACTAATGAAACTGAATAGACAGACGTTTTAACAGAATTATTAATTTTTATTTTTCCCGGCAAAATAAGAAAATGTAATTAGACGTTTATATTATTTTTTTACCATTTTTTCTATCTTTCGTTCTCATTTGAAAGTACCAAAAATAAAGGTACACATGAATTATATAAACGAAAAAAAAAAAACGAGGATTTGAAAAGGGAAAGTCAAGTTTATAAATATTTATTCACTACTACATAGGTAATCTTCTTTACTCTTGTGCACCTCCCACTTTTCATCGATATTAAATCTGTTGCTAATTTTTTTATAGATTTGAAGTTTATCTCAATTCTACATTTATCAATTTATCTCGTATCAATTGATTCGAACGATAAAAAATTCTCAGTCGCTGACTTTTTTCTGGAAATTTTTGTGTCAATTGCAATGCTCAGTGATTCCAAACTTTTTGCCGGTAGTGTAGGTACTTATATGTTACGTGAGTATCTTAGAAGTGTGTAATGAAAAAATGATGTATTAGAAAGTAATGCAATTTTCTATTAAAAAACTTTTAACTCTTAAAGTAACGAGCTTATATTATTTTTTCCCTTTGTGTATTTCTTATAAAATAAAAAACTTTTAACTGGCAAAATAACTAAATAAAATATTTAAGCTCATATGCTGTCAAAAATTGCGAATATATTTATGATTGATTTTAATATGTTTAAAAATCTGTACATTTGTGAAGAGTGTGAAATATTGAATGGGTTGAAATGGGTGGAAATAGGTTGCTTAAAAATAAATTAAATATCCCCGTAGAATGTTGTACATTATGAAAAATATGCAATCACTGTAAATTGCACTTCAAGATATATGCAGTTAAATTATTTAACGAAATTAGTAGCTAGAATAACACATATGCATAATTGATATCAACATTAAAAGACGATATTCAACGAAACCAAAAATTTACACAAGAACGTAGACACTTGTTAATAAAATAAATCTAAAATAAAATAAAAATAATCCTCGCAGCATCCAGAACGAAGAATTTAAGAATTTTCATTCAGTACAATTTATCTTACAGACAACAATATAAATCTTTTTACCAAACACGCTTCATATAAAATCCTCTCTAGCCATCAGCTCTCGCACGTCAAGAACCATACTCTCACCGTTAACAACGTGACGAACAAAACCGAAGACCGAGGCGGGAGAAAAATAGCGACGCGTGATTGTACGCCGGGGTCTAATGAATCTCCCACGGATGATAATATAGTTTCTCCGGGGCCGGAGAAGAAAAGGACGTTGTCATTCATAGTTGCATCGATCAATGCCCCTGCATCACACTTGTCTCGTGGGGTTAATTAACGAAGACTTTTCCTCGTCGCGGGAGATTCAGCTCGCGAGACCACCCCCGCTGACAACGCCGGAACCGGATGCCTCCGTCGTCGCTTGTGTTTTTCTCCCCCTTTGGCTATCATGCGCGTATCTGACTTTGACCGTGACTCAGCTGGGCACCGCTATTTAAACCGTGCAAAAGGGGGAGCGCGGATAATATCGCGTGTCAGATCAGCCGGTGCATTTCGAAAGGCTGAAATCCCGACTCATTAACGCACGCCCGCTTTCCCAGTCTGGCGATGCCCAAGATTAATAACGTTATGTTGCACGTGAAAGTAGCAGATTTAATTCGACTCTTCGAGCCACTAACCCCTCTCTTTCTCTATGCCACATTGCTCTTTGTCCTCGTATCTCGATGATAATGATGGGTAATGCGGTTTGTTTGATGAATGATTATATCGTGTGTGTTTGAAGGGGTACACCACCCTGAGGCGTCTAAAAGTAGGTAAAAGTTCGGGAATTTTTTTTGTAGGTAATTGCTAAAGGAAAAGTTTCAATATTTTTGGAGGATGTGAATATAACTTTTAAGTTTTTTCTCCAATTTTTGAAAAGTTAAAGTATTACAAAGTGGAGGAGTTATTGAGAGACCTTTTTTGGTAGAACATCGACTGTTAGTCGCCACTGTCGGCATGAATCGAAACAGCTGAAATAGAAAGTTCTTTTTGATTTATGAATGAAAATGTATTATTTACAATAAAGCTCATGATTTTTTCATGATGTCAATTATTCTGCTTTTTAGAAACGTTTAAAATTCTTTCTGTTCAAACTACCACCATTTCTGTAATAATTACAATTTTTTGAAAATCTGCGTGTTTTTATGCACTTATAACATATCAAAATGTGCAAAATATATGAGAGTCACGTTAGAATCTCTGGAGATGCGTAAGCAACAACACTAATCTATGGATAAATGTACCATAGTACAGTAAATCAGATTGTAAAGTGATCCTTATACATTTTGCATATTTTGATGTTATAATTGCATAAACATCCACAGTCTAGTTATACTGAATCGCACTGTAGTCTGCATACTTCGGTACTTTAGTCAAAAATTCCTATCCCAAGTATAGATTTTCATGAAAAATATAACTTGTCATTCATTATCATTCGTCACTTTTTCCTAAACCACAAAATATCTTCTAAGCTATTACAAACGTCTTCAACAGATAAAAACTGGATTACCATAAAGAATAAATAAACTGTCCTCTCCAGAAACCTAAAACCCTGAAAATACATAATTTGTAAAAACGTCCCATTGTCAGGAAGATCGAAAATTGGTCAATTTGTACCGGTATCCTTCACTCGCCATAGCAAACGAGACGTCCCACTGTTCCTTTTCAAAAACCACAGCAACAGGAGTGTCACAAAGAGAGAGAGAGAGAGAGAGAGAGAGAGAGAGAGAGTCCTCATACATATATAGCAGAAACGTGTGCAGAAGCAAAGGCCCCAGAGACCCGGTTGGCCAATTCACCGAAGGATCATTACACAGGCGGAGCTGGTGGTGACAGTGGTCGTTAAACGACACCCTTCTGGCGCGTGCCACTTTTCCTGTATGCGTATGCACACGTGCAATCACGTTTCCTATCGTCGCAGTGGTGACAAGGCAGCGCGTGGTGCACATTAAACAACGAAACAAGTGACAGAGCCGGTGTTTAAGCGTTCGGGGCATGGTGAGAAAGCAGCTGGAAAATGGAACCGGTGCCCCGTGTTGCCAATCGTCCAGTCATCGACGCTCCAATAATAATCGTAAGGGGCTTTCCAGACTTGGAAACCGCCAATTTCCTGGCTACCTCGCGCGCAACAATGCCGTGTTATTAGGCGGTCGTGTCCAAATGATGATGGGTAGCCTGTAACCGTTTTAGCCGAGTCGAATCTACGCTCCCACGGCTATGCAGTATGGAAATTTGCGCGTGAATCGATCCACGCAAGTGTCTTGCTTTGTGAAATTGCGCTGGTTTCACACGCGCCGCTGCAAAGCGCTGTCTAGCTTCACCTTTAGGAGCATTGAATTCTTTTGCGCTGTTTTACGAGCTACTAACTGTGCGCTCTCTGAGAACTTTGTAACGTAAGGGACTAGGAATATTTAGATATCTTTGTGATGCTGTTACCAAAGATTACTTATGATTAGATACATCATAAAATACGCTTCTGTTTATTATACCTTACTTTGATTAATACGCACATAAAAGAATATTTCTGTTTCCCTAATAAGAGAGCTTTGGGTCTGATGACTGCTTAATACGAATCGTTGACAACGCTCGTACCATGGAACCTCTTAAATTATTGTTTCACCTTTTCTTAAGAGATCGAATAAAGACAGAACATCGTATTGATATCTGGACGATTAGCAAATTTACTTTATTAACACATTCGAGACATTATTACAAGACTTTCAAGTCTTTTTCTTCGTCACTATTTATCTTTTGATATATTGACAATAATCCTGATTATGGATCATTCATTTCTTACTTAATCTATGAATCAATGACAATTTTATTTTTTATACATCTTATGTCACAAAATTAATAGTACTGATATTGCATGACCCATGTGCTGGGTCATTGGGAAATATCCAAAAGTACAAAGGAAAAATGTCAGCATAAATTGGTGTTCTTAAAGAAAATACGTAATTAAGAAGTTACGCAAAAATTGTTTTTTTAAATAAAACATATTATTAAAAAGTTACGTATCTCTTTTACCATCCCTTGAGTTTGAACTACCCCCTTGTCAAAGTGGTGCAGCTGTCTGGTCGATAACCTACAACCGTCTATGTGTATTCATTTCTGTATAGTACCTATACGGTGTATGCAGTGATACAGCGAAAGGGATATGAGGCAGGTCGTAAATTCAACTGGACGTCAAACGTACAGGTGTTTTAAGTATCGGGACAAACAGGTTGAAAGTAATATCGAGAAAAGGAACTTACACCTCACTAATAGCCCAATAAAGTATCTCAACCCTGATTCCCTTCCCATTAGTCGTATTGCAGGATTTATATTTAAAACTCTAATCTTAAAATGGAATTCCGCATAAAGCTTGAAATCCTCCTATCTTAAGGAGTGCCGATACTCGAAACCAGCAACTATCGATACGGGATTACAGGAAATTTATCGCGCAATATTTACATTTTTATACGTAAAGTACATTAAATCTCTCGCCATTAATTCTTTCGTTACTCGTCAAGTAAGAATAACTTGAAGTATTATTTTTTGCAAGTGAAGTCACTTTCATCCCCTTTATTTTTATCGACGATCCTCATTTTTTAGTTTTATTAGTTATTCTGTTTCGTGGAAATTTATTTTTATCAATCGTACTCTTTCCTGGAAATTCATTTTCACTGATCGTTCCTTTTCATGGAAATTTCTCACACATGAACGCAATGTAAAGCTTTTATTAATATCCTGCAATAAGCGACAAGCGATTTCTACCTTGTGACTAATTAAATGTCAAAAGTGAAAATGCAGAGGATTAAACATTGAGAAACACTTCAATTCAAGAGTAAAAAATGCAAAATAATCGATCCACCAATCAGTGAAACCTCGTTCAAACATATTGCTGTGAACACCTATACAATCTTATGGCTTTCTGATGCTCGCTCCAGAATCAAGAAGCCGGTCAACCGTTATCGACCAATTTTAATCGATCTATCAGTCTGATCCGTCACATTGAATTACTCTTCTTTACTGTACAAAGAATTATCCATTAATAAACGAAACGTGTTTATTGTCGAGGCTTCGAAGAAGTGTTTCTTTCGACATTTCCCAAGTATTGTAGTTCGCCCCATCAGGGCTTGAATCTTTATCTTACGCTTATCTAATAATTTTCCCATAACGACACCACTTACACCCGGAAGCTTCAATAATACCGAGCCGTGAAAGCTTCAAATCTTTGAGAAGAACTTACGTTCTTTCTTATTTACCGATGTGAAACGAAGAAGTGCCAGCAGCCAATAATATTACAATTTCGGCGAAATACGAATCGAAATGCCGTATCGATTCGGATCGTCAGCCCCACCTAGCCCGCGAGGAATTAATTGAATCGATCAAAAATGCAGGAGGCAGCTCGAAAGCCGTAGACGTCTAGACCAGGAACGCGTTGGGACGGCTGCCAAAAAACACGGGCGTCGTCGCTGCTGAAAAGATCTTTATCCATCGGTACGGCTGTATCCGCTTACGTATATTCGCATACATCGAGCTGTTGGAAGAGGATTGGCAAGCTCCTTCTTACAGGCGATTCGACTCGGCGTATAATGCGTCTCGGTGGCAGCGTATGGTCATCGGCTGTTGTGAACCGGTCAAACGAACCGTAGAAAACGCAACGGCGATCCTCGAACGTAACAAATTGCAGGACGAGCAAATGCCACGAATCCTATCAGGCCCCTTCTTTATTGGCGAAATACCACGGCGGAGCATCGGTGTTTGGAACATCGGAAAGAACTGCGACAAGGGGGAGAAACGTTGTACACGCGGTTTCAACCGATCGAGACTTCCGGTTGCAAGCTGTTCCCTTGGAAAACATTCTTTCGAGAGGGTTGAAGGAACGATGTAACGATACAAATTTTTGTTCGTAATCGTTGAACGATCGTGAGCCTGTTGGGTGAAGAAAATTAAGAAAAGTGGTTCTTAACGAGTGAAGAAGATAACTGGTGAAAGATTTCTTGAATAATAGTAATTCAACTTTATTTATCTCGCTTTTTAACAGTTTGATTTAGAGTTTGAATTTTTCTGGTAATGGTGAAAGTTAATTATTAAATTCGAAATATTAATATATTAATATGAATCGACATTAAAATTCAAAGAAAATAATAAAAAGCACTCTTTTTCTGGTATCTTTATAAAAACAGAATTCGTCGTTTTTCAAAGAAATAAATGTATTTTAAATGCAAATTTCAAAGGTCGGTAGATTATACGTACACAAATATAGGATATATATTTCAGCCATAATTTTTAATACAATGCAACGTATAAAAGGCAAAAATGTTGCATTCTACTAAATCGAGAATCCCCATTCGTCCCAGGAAGCATTTTCTTGGTAATTTATCTGTAAATAACGCGATTTCATATCTGGCTACGTACATACGCCAAAAAGTATGCCGAGAAATCAAATTTCAAAGTGCAGAGATCCACTTGGCTGCTCTACCGTTTTGCACTTTTATCCTTTGAGTTTTGGTCTTTTTCAGAGGAAATCCTTCTGGCCGTGCACTTTCATTTTGATCGGAACGCTGTGTGACCAATTTTTTTTACAAACGAATTTCAAAAAGAAACATTTTATCAAAATAAAATTTTTTATCCTTTATTCGCTTGAACGCATAATCTAATTCGTATATAAAAATAGAGTAGCTGCAGAAAAATTGTCCAAAAATTGGCATAACTTACTAGGATTACATTTTAGGGATAGAAAATTTAATTGGTTCTAATAAACAAGAAAGTATATTTGCCGAGATCTGCACATATATTTAGGCAAATTGAGTAAACATTTAAAAGGAA
>NW_017100198.1:1246788-1303266 GCF_001263275.1 Habropoda laboriosa | reverse complement strand
CCAAACCTTATCCAAACATATTTAACATTTATCTTAAGTAGTTCCAAGAAATATATCTTACTAACCTATCTTACCGAAATAGGGACTTGGCGATGCAGTGTAGTGCCGCCATTTTGTGAAGAAATTAAATGAAAAAATATTTCACTATTCTTCGAGGTAATATTATAAAGTCCATACGAAAAGTTTTCGATTAAATAAATTACTTTCTTAAAAAAAAAAAAAATATCAAAGCTAGCTCTCATTTTCAGACCTTAGAAGTAGTCTAACTCCTTAATTGAGCCATTCAGAAGCCAAAATGATTAACTCCACTTTTCGATATTCTTCTAATTTTAGTATCAAAGCACATAGTTGCTGCTTAATTTTTCATAAATAACACAAATTTAATAAATTTCATTCGATGGAGTTAGCTACATTGGCTTCTGAGTGGCTCACAATCAGTTATCTCTATACATAATAAAAGAAGAAAACAGTTAAGAACCTAAGCAAACAGGTAGCCTTTACAACCGGATAACACGTTAAACAGCTGCATTCTCTTAACCTGGTCAAGAATAACCAGGAGTGGACTTAACATTACAAGACCTAAAACAAAAAAGCGTCGACTATGACGGCTCTAACGAGGGTCCAAAACGAAAGCCAGTCCATCGTTTAGAATGCCAGCCGGTGTACCGCTAAATGCTAAATAAATTGCTGAAGTTTCGGCTGCGGCTTCGCCCTGCCCCAGGCGTATGTGGGTTAATCGACGTCGATGAAATTCCGAAACGAAATTACGAGTGCCGCGATCGTTCCGCCATCGATGAAATCCACGGATGGAGAACGTGTTTATGCGTCTTGCCAGAGATAGAATTATCGTTAGACGGGGACCGATCGAGACGGGATTTGGCATCTCGAAGAAGTGCAACCGAGTCGACGACCTTATAACTGTTAGAAATACACTCGCCGGAGATTAAATGGTCGGATAAACTCTTCCGCACAAAGATTTTTTTCTCCCTCCACTCTGCTGGTGATGAATCGCTGGCAAAGGCCATCGAAGCTAACTCTTTCCACCGGAAAGACTTCATAAACTTAACTCGAAGGGGCTTCTTCGGCAAAGATTTGCCGAGATCGTTGCTGTGCGGAGTAATTTATGAATGTTTCTGTCATTGTACGAGAGCTTTCGTGTACTCGATATCGCGAAGAATGCAGTAGTATGTTATCTTAAGTGGTCTGGCAATTTTCTTCAATTATTCTCGAGAAGTAAAATGTTACTTATGCGAGGCGAGATATTTAAAGTGCGGTTAATTAAATTTTTTCGAATGAGAAGGTATCAATTTTTTTAAGATAACTCAGCATTATTTATCAGAGGACTATGAAGATGGTATATAGAGGGAAAGGAGTTATTTTTTTCTAACATTATTTTCTTATAGGATTACAAAAAAAAATATCTTTGTTTTCTAACTACAAAATAATTAAAAGTCTAGAATATATATAGGTATATTATACTATATAAATTAAACACTCAGTGGCATTGCTATATTTGATATAGGTAGTTCATATTAACGTGTTATACTTGGAACAATAGTTTCAAAGCATTATAATACAATTTCAAGATTACAATTACATTTACGAATCCTTTTGAATAATGAGTTCCATTGTAAACTGATTAGTTACACATGGTACCGAAATAATCGGTCAATACTGTTTGAACAGGTATTATTATTACCATCATTTTCATCACAATTGGACGTACTCACGTGAATGCCAAAACAATTAGTGGTCGTAGACTAATTAGTTAAGTAATGAATTAATTAATTACTGTACAATGATGTGCAAGCAAGTCTCGTCTTAGTCATTATTCATGCCGCTGTTTCGTTCAGTTTTATTTAACCCACACTGGTTTCTATATTCAGTGAGAGATACAAAATTTACCAGTAATCTATTTTCGCATTTCACAACTCTGTTTTCCAAAGTTTTCACGAATAATTCGACATTTCCTATCTATAAACTATTGACAACTCATTTGGGATAATTAGATAGAACAATTAAACAGAAATTCATGAATTAAAATGTATCTCGATTTAAATGAACTTTCTGGAATAAAAACGACAGAAAATAAAAAGTGAAAGCTTTCTAACCTTGCTATTATTATAAAAAAATTTATTCTGCCGTTGCATTCAAAAATAATAAAACTGAATTTCTTAATTTCTATGTTTCACGTTAAAATAAGAACATTAACATTATTATTCTACACTTTTCACCGTTTTTCTATCTCCTCGTTCTCCTCGCTTCAAAATACCAAAAACAATACTAAACTATATGAAGACGGGAGGAAAAGGGGAATTAATGACGAAAGGTAGAGGAAGAGAAGTTAGCAACGCGATAATTATCACAATACCAAAAATAATGTTATCAATTCCTCCTCTTCAATCTACTTTTATTTTATAGCACTCTGCACCTACAAACTCTGCGAATTTCATTGGAATACTTTCACCGGTGCATCAGCGTCCGACTATTTCCCTCGAATGAGGCGTGCATAGCGCACAGAAAGAGAGAAAGAGAGAGAGAGATAGACGTAATAACGCGGAATTATGATTATCGCAAGGTGCACGGGTCCGCGCGACTCATTAGTTTTCGATTTATTTCGACGCGTTCCTCGATCAATGGCCACCCTGACGACTCGTTCACATCGGCGCTCGTCTGTCGATCGGGTCCGACCGGCCGGTCGGCCGCGACAAATGAGAAACGAGCGATTTATCAATTTTCAGAGCGATTGTTCCACTGCATAAAATATCATTCGGCCCAGCGCTACTACACCCCTCCACCTACAGCAACTGAATGGCCCGTGCGATCGCCCAGGACTACCAGCGGGGATAATAATTATTATTTCACGCGGTTAACGAACGAATTGTGTCAGGAGCAGTGCGCGCGAGCCAGCGAGTTGAATGAGAAAGGGGAACGTGCACGATGCGGGGACAACAGTGAAAAGAGAGAGAGAGAGAGAGAGAGAGAGAGAGAGAGAGAGAGAGAGAGAGAAGAAAAGCAACCCAGCACCGGACCATCTCGTAATTACCGTGGAACGTGAAATTCGGCGATCTTGATTGGCGTGCGTCGCGTCGCGTCGCGAAAAACCACCGCTCGACCGGCTCAAGCAACTACGTCATGTCCTGTCGTTTTCAACAATGCCAGTGTCTGACCGATAGATATATCACATGTATGTATATAGAGGGACGAAGGGAGGTGGGTGGAGGCCGTTTTATAAAACACGGCCGGGGTAGCCTCCGAGGTGATTTCAACGAACAAAAATAATGGCACGAGTTGGCGTGGATTGCTGGTCGTTATGTCTGACCCTGTTACCGAGTTTCACCGTGTTTATTATGCCGTTCGGTGTCTCGATGTCGATTGGTGATTTGAAGGGAGTTTCATCAGATGGTGGGAGATTGGATTTTTGATGGAGGACGGTTTTAGAGTTCAGAGTTTCGGTTTAATCTTCGCGAAATAGCGATTGGTTGATAAGGGGTAGGTTAACTAGTTTCCTTTTTTTGTCTAATTCGGTGTAAGATTTGTAGAGATTTGGAATTCTGTTGGAATGGGTGAAAATTGATAATTTTTCTTCTTAAATGGTAATTTCTAAGTTTAATTTACTTCCAAGAGAAGAACTTTTAATTTCCTTCCGATAGGAGAAGAAAGTGTTTTTAATCGAATTTCGGATTTTTATGACGATACCCAGTTTCTTGAAACGCGAGATTGTGATCATTTTTCTGCAAAATATAATAGAAAACTTTTGTCGAATAAGAAAATTTTTAACATAGATCATAGAAAATTAATGTTTCTTAAATATTTTTTACCTACTAGCGATATGTAAGTTTCATTTTTTGTACGAGTCTGCAGAATTAATTACAAAGTACCGTGCGCAACTGTATGCTGATAAAACAGTCATTTACTGACTGAACAGTGTGATCAAATCGAAACCTTTTTAAGTGACTACCGTTCAGTAGGTCAAAACGAAATGTTGCTACAATATTTACCCGAGGTCAACACAATTATAAACATTCAGTAACAGCATCTGATTTTCTATGTGCCTCATAGATCATAATAAATATTTGTTCGTTAGCTTGTACATATTACCAATGAAAAGAGATTAAAAATCCAGTTTCCAAATCACCACCAATTATTTCAATCAGAAGAACAAATTTTTAATCTACCATTCTCATACCTCACCTTCCCCACACGTCGTTCCCTTCTCTATCCTAATTATACTTAAGCACACTTAACCATTCATCTCCAGGCTTTAAAAAGATGAAAAGTTCACTTTCCAAATCAATTCTCTATCTTCCCAATTACCACCAATTATTTCAATCAGAAGAACAAATTTTTAATCTACCATTCTCATACCTCACCTTCCCCACACGTCGTTCCCTTCTCTATCCTAATTATACTTAAGCACACTTAACCATTCATCCGCACGTTCCAACCGAAACTCGAATCAACCCACGTTTACCTTGTAACCCAACAACTTGTCAAACTTCTAAATACCCACGATCACCATAAAGAAAAAGAAAAAACAGAAATAAGAAGATGCGTCAGATGGGCGAACGAATCATAATTCCAGATTCACAGTTCGTTGGCCTCCGGAACCACGTGCCGCGTTCGATGCCAGTCAGATAAAATCAAATATTTAACGATCTCCGACTGAACAACCGTGATTCCAACCATGCATCGATCAATCAAGATTAAAGTCATTAACGAAAAAGCTCATGGGCGTACAAAGAGGAGGCGTCCCGGAGGAGTACATCAGGTAAACGCTTGTCGAGCAGCAACAAGAGAGAGAGGAGAGGGTCGTTGTGGACGGTGGCTAGGGCCCAGAATCGGAACCTTTGAGCATGTGTGGCCTCTAGACCCCCCATTGGGAACCCCATGGCTCCACGTGAAACAAGAATGACAACAAACCTAGAAACAAGCGTACGCGTCGTCCCCCGGGGGCTGTTACGAAAGCTGAAGATATGTGTTTCGGGTTTAATAGCCGAAGGTCGCGACCCTGCCTTCGCTCCTCTTCTTCCTCTTCTTTTCGTTGGAGCCAGCGTTAATACGAGCGATAAGTTGAACGATGCAACAGGAAAGGGGAGAAGAGACCAGGCTGGACACGTGCCTCGGGGCGAAGATGATTTACATACACGAGAGGTGCACCTGGCCTGAGAGAGGTGGATCGAGAGACTTTAAATCCTCGGATGAGATGATGCCTAACGCTTTCATGTGAACCGTGGTTATACGGTTTCACCTAAGGCCTGGATCCAGCTATAAACTGGGATTCTGAAGTATTTTTTTCGACGTTGTCTCTGTTCTTTGGAGAAAGTTATTGCGGAGATTTGTTCTTTGAGACTGATCGTATGTAATCGAGCGATAAACTGGGATGATCGGGGATGTCTTCGTTTGTTTTTTTTTAGGTCGCTTTTGAGGAGAATAGGTGTATCCGGTAAATTGGGATTTTGAAGTATTTTTCTCGTGAAAAAGTTTGATGCTTGAGATTAAGTGTGTATGATTGTGTTCACTAGTGGTCATCGCTAATCTTCTAACGCTAATCCTTTCAAGTTTATCCTGTAAGGTGAATCGTGCATATTGTAAAATTTTTAGTGGATCGACGAATAATTTTAATGGTATATCAGGTTCTCTGATGGAAGTTCAAAGTGTTTTCAGTAATGTCTTAATCTTTTAATGAGAACCCTATTTGAGATTGATTAAACTGTCCAGCAAATTGAAATCTTTCTTTTGATCTGCAATATCCACTAGATGATCCTCACATAAAAACGCACGATTTTGCGCAAAAATGAGATATTAGGGGAAACCTAAAAGCGGTAGAAAATCAAACTTAGTCTTGGAAAATGGACTAGAATTTCCAGAATGTATCAGCGTATACAGTTATTAAATTTTGTGGCTTCGAATGATTTTAAATGACCCTAAAAATTGAAAAACGAATCAACGTGCGTACTTTCTACACAATATTTTTATATTTTCACGAAAAGTTCTTTATCCAGCACAAATTTGCTACACAACAAATGAATATTCTAAATTCGCTACACGATAAATTATGACTCTAAATTCAAAGTTCGAAGGAATAAAGAGATTATTGTTTTGTGGTGTTGGAAATAAAAAGAAAGAAGAGACTATCGTTCAGAAGGATTGCATTAAACTTGGTGAAATATTAAAAGCAAAGCCTTGTACAGGAGACACAGCTTGTCTTTAGGCGGCTTCGTTAAAACTTGCCCAGGTATGTGGATAATTTTGAGCGACGTTTCTTCGTGTGTAGATTCGATATATTTAATCGGTCCCTCTCCGCTGTAATTGCTCTTTCGGATGACGCGTCTTCGGGTAATCGACATTCTCATTAATCGACGCCCGAATAATCGACACTCTTCTGGATCCTGCGAGGCTACTGTTTTTATTTTCTCATTCTTCAGCTGACGAGGCGAAAGCGAAGCCGAAAAAAGTTTCAAGAACGGAGATCCATTAGTCGCTAGAGAAAAAGAAGGCTTTTCCGAAAGGAAAGAAAAAAGAAACGTAAAGAAGGATTCGAGTGGAGAGGATTAATCGTTATTTGCCAAAGACGATTTGTCTTTTTTTAACACACTTGGAAACAAGAAAGACTCAGGTACCGAGAATAATTTCAATTAAAGTAACATTCACGACGAATAAAAATCTGATATTCTTAGAAATTTCTTTTTTGTTATAAAAGGGAAAACATTCTAATTTTTACCGTAACCTGTGCAGTTTTATGCGAATTAATATTTACAGAAGTTTTCTTCAGCTCTGCAAATTGTTTGAGCAAGACTCTTTTTATAATTGAATGTCAGAACCATGTTTTCTATTTCGTTCAATTAAAAACAAAATTTAGGTCACCGTAAATGTGATTGTATCATACTGTATAATAGTTTGAAAGTTTTGGTTATTTCATTTCTTCTGAATTACCAAAAACATACATATTAGGTGTACAAGTTACTTTGGTACCTTTTTTCAAAAAGTTTTCACGACTTCATCGACTCAAAATCAGCATACTTTTTCAGACGAGAATTCGTCAGTTTCCTGATAAATGGAAAAGTCATGCGAAATAATGGAGATTATTTTGGACATTGCAACTGTGCTCGATGTTTTCTAAATAAACACTGAAGTTTGCGAGAAGAGACACTGAATTAATTTCTACACCTAATGCGTAAAAATTCAGTCACGCAACAATAATCTGTACAACGAAGAAGGTATTTATGTCACAAGAGAGACGAGAAACGAGTAAAATAAATCGTCTAATCTCCGATTCCCTGTAGCAACACAAAACAGACGTATTTATTTAAACTGGACAAATTCCTCGTTGGGTCGATCGTCATCCTACACGCCGAACATAATGTCTCCTAATGATGCAACGTATACAAAAGCATCATGAAATACAGCACCGCGAAGGCGAAGCTCGGTGATTTATACCCAATTACTGACGAATTCATCCTCGAAGTGGGGAAAAAACGTGAATCCCGGGGAAAAGCCGGAGGATTAACGACCAATCAGTTTCGTTCTTGTGGCCAGCCTACCGTGAAGGGATACGAAGAGAGTTTGTTCGACTCTTTGGACGTACGAACGACTGGCAAGAGCCGGAATGTCGGGCGAAATCGCCTCGGTATGTTCCTGTAAGCTCGCTTAATTGAAGACCACTTTGTCGAATCTTGAGGAAGATTATCGAAACGTACGAAATTTTCTCCTGGACGATAGTATTACGTACCTCTATTCCCGAATTTAACGTGATTAATTCGTGAAATGTATGCAAATATTTCTAAGAAATATTAATATCAACGAATACGCGATTTTAATCGGTAATCTTGCTACTATTCTGGTAAAGAAACATGTCATTTGATGACGAACGATCAAAGAGATAAAAAGATTATTATTTTGCGTTGGAAATAAAAAAAAAATTGAGAAATTCGAATCTTACGACAGCTTTTCCAAACTCTAATCAAAGTCCTGTTAAAACAGACTTTACTCCATTTCGAGTATTTCCAACTGCATGCTTAAGTATCTTTCGTTTAAATATCCCTCTTATTTTCCACCCAAATTTTTCTCCGTTTATTGCTATTATTAATATCGAGCAGGAAACGCAATTCTTGTAATTGAGTTTCTTCTTTCGTAAAGAGATGTACTTACGTTTAAGCGTTTATCCAAAAGCAACCGACGTTAAAGATTCTGTAAATTGATAGCGCGCGCTTATTTCAAGCGAGAGGTAGTACTGTGTATTAGTAATTAACGGAGCAGGTAGTGTAAAGGCTTCCTGCGGTGAGATTCATGCACTCGTCTATTACTCAACGAGTAAGCTGTTCAACGAGAACGTATTAAGTTCTTTTCAGCCACGATTGGTTTATCAATTTTCTACTACGTTAACTGAAATTATATAGATGTAACGCGTATGAGAAATAACGCGATGATCGAAAATTTTCAGCTGTGGAATTTATCGACGCTAACTACTAACCTGACGCTCTTTCGTTTAAATACCTTCGTATTATCTCCGAAAAGAATTTCCATAATAATTCCACTGTGTTTTATTGCACTTATTAACAGTTACACTCTTGTTCGTAAGTATTAGGACACTTACTGAATGCGAAGCATACGGAAATTTACTGAATTCTACTCAACATTGTTGAAACCTACGGAAATCTACTGACATCTGCTGAATTCTGTGAAAATCTACTGTATACCACTAATGTCTATTGAAATATTTTGAAACCTACCTATTGAATTGTACTGAATTCTTCTAAAATCTACTGAAATCTGCTAAACTGTACTGTACTTTGCAGAAATCTGCCAAAATTAACCAATGTTCGGGTCGCGTAATGTTCGATGCTTAATTGCCGAACCGGTACGCGAGTTTAATCACACCTTGATTTATTCAGTGTGAAATGCTAACAACTAGTTTCATTTGCAACAGAGTGATACTTGAGGTGATGTCGCCACGAGACTATCAAAATACTAATTTTCGTAAGACCAACTGCTAAGATTTCCAAAAAAGGACGCGCTTCTGCCTCGTTTCCTTAGTTTTATCCGCTCGGCTAGTTGCTGATTGGTGGCCGATTTCTTCTGGGGGTTGTAGGTGCTGACTCCTCATTGGAGGAGGTTGTTTAGGTGGGACGCAGCTCTTTCCAAGGGAAGGGGATTGTTGCTTAATATTAAAAAACCCCCATTTTGGGGTTTTTCCCAGGGGTTGCCGCGTGACTTTCCACCGCGCACGTGACCTCTCCACGGAGGGTACGGTACGCGCGAGAGGACCGGTACCTCGGTCTGGCGGGCAAGTGTAATTGAACAAGTTTATGACGATAATCCGCCAGACCGAGGGTTCGTCGCGATTTCTTGCGAGGCAACAACCAAAATCTACCGAAATCTGCTAAATTCTATTAAAATCTTTGAAATATAAATCATTGAAATCTACTGAAATCTACTAAAATCTACTTGCTGAATGTGAAGCAAGCTTCATTGTCAGCACGAATTTAATACAAAATGATTTGACATACAGTAACCCTTGAAGAATTTTAGTATCCAAAAAAAAAATTATTCATTAAAGAATGTAACGCTAATTTCGGCAAGGAAGTGTAACTTAAATCCTACAATACTTTCTCCACGAGCGTGACGGGTGTCCTAATACTTGCAAACGGCAGTGTATTCGTAAAATACAAGAAAAACTATCGTTACCTAAAGGTGCTGTTTTATTTTCGAAAGGAGACAGGCGAGAGAATACCGAAGTGGGTGGCATAAAGGGCGGCAAGAATTGAAAAGTGAAGGAGAACCACACTCGCTGGGATCTTGGAATTTGAACGTCAGAGGGACGTCATTTCGGTACGCTTGATTTCCTTCGAAGACGCACCTCAAAGTGCCTTTCTCGCTTTTCAGTGCGGTTCCCCATCGGGGATCGAGCTACCTTGCCGACAAGGTTGCACCCGATACACTGTACACGCGAAGATCAACTCGCCGCGGTCTACCACATGCGGATGCCAGCGCGCACCGATGTCAAAATGTCACGCTACTTTGTCCCTTGCTCCGCGCGACACCTCGTCTCTTAAGAAAGAATAATTAGCTCCCGAAACGACGAAACGAATCTTTCTGTACAACGCGATAAAATAGGGAAAAAATATTAATTTTTTTACGATTCAGAATTGAACGAAGTGAAATTTCCAAATTTTCGAATTTCTCGGTTACCGTTTCAAATAACTTCGTAAAATACTTCCGCGAACAGGCAACATTGAAGTGTAACACAGTTTCGTGGTTGAAAGTTAAATTGCTAATTCTACAACTAATTAGAGAAGCGAGATAAAATGCTAACAATGTTACGAAAAACGGTGGAAAATTGATAAAAGAGTCTATTAAAATAGAAACAACCTAAATACCGGTGTAAAGACTATTTATGAATAATGGCTTAAATAAGCGCTGAAGGCTACGCTTTAACCGTCCCCCGTCGCTAGGTCAAGCGTTCCTGTTATTCCATATTTGACGAACGCCAGTTAGACGCAAAAACCACCGGTTGTTTTTCAACAATCAAAACAAACCAGACGAAAATTGTTTCACGTCGAGCAAAAGGTAAATTTCTCGAAATGATATTTCGCCCCCACTTTGCAGTTAATTTCCTCGTACTTGCCTGAAAAAAAAGAGGCCTGTCACTTTGAAAGCGCCCACTCGTCTCGCGTCGTTAACTTGGTAACCAATTTCTTTCTTGGCGGAGAGAAAAAAAGATCTCTTTGTAATCGTTCCTTGAACCCGCTGAAAATTAGTATCGACGACCGTGAACTCGAAGCACGAAGGTGAACAGACGATCCCACAGAACTGGCAGACGATAGTATGTACTTTCTTGTCGCGAGCGAAAAAACTGCCAGGTATGACCTCATCTACTCAGCTTACACTCGTTACGCGGAACTAAATTTTTCAGAGTGGCCTGTGGTGAATAGCACACCCCCTGCCCCTTATCTCTCTCCCTTTCTCCCCCGTTTTTTTTTCATCCCAGGTCTCCGCGGAAATTGGACGGAAGAGACACGGCTATAGGGTTGTATAAAGAGGAAACACCTTACGCGCACAGTGCATGTGCACCTCCTAGCATTCTTCTAGCTTCTTGTTCTTAGCATCGGATAGACTAGACTGTGTCGTTAGAACCAGTTCCTCGAAATGTTCTTCTGCCTCTCGATTGTTTGACTAGACCTTGAAACGATGAATAGACCGTTTACTGTGAAAATAGTGTAGGTCTATTTTTTTCTTGCGTCGAAATATTTGAGGGTTTGCATTTCAGTCGATTGGAAAGTATTGTTAAAGTCTACTACGTTTGCCCACGTTTTTAAGAATTTAAATATGAATATGTAAAATTTCCTTTGATAAAACAGACACACGCGACAGTGAGAAACGTATGGTGGTTCGGCTCCCGGTTTTTCGCAATCTTACGACCTTCCATGAAAGGAAATTACTTTGTTGGCAGCTCGTTGAACTCGTCTTAACATACACTATCATATTATATATGAAAAAATATAGCCTTCCATTTAAAAAAGTTAAACTGACTTTGAAATCTCCCCCGTCATACCAGCTGCAAAAAAAATATTTACACCACATAACGTCCCCCTCCGTATCAAAAAACATTTGTTAAAACATTTTTTTCCTAACATCACTTGCTTAAAAGACATTTCACTGTATTGAGATAAAACAGAGTGTTCTGTCGAACTACGCGTAGCTTAGAGCGTCGACTGTCCGTGTAGATGTAAATCCGCGTAGTTGAGAACCATCCTCCGGTTTTACGGAAAACTGAAGTCTGATCATTTGCACTGCATGTCAATTGTCGTATATTGTCGTTTGAATAATAACGAACGCAGTAGGTCGTGTGTAAAGATTTAGTTGTTTACTAAGAGACAGTGTTTTTCCAGGAAAGGATAGAATATGTATATGCCTCGGGGAGACAACAGTAAAAAAACTAATTTCTTGTTGTTTCATAGCTATAACACATCTTATTGCAAGAAAAATAAACTTAGGATACGATAAAACGAAATTGTTGCAGTAATTAATCTAACTAGCTATACGTAGGCTCTCCTCTATTTTCAATGAACTCAATCATTCGATTGCGTACGTATGTACACATACATATTATTCACGCATCCACATACCGTGAAACTGTAGCTGTGTAGCTCGCAGAGACACGCTTCTGGTTTGATTTTTCTTCCAAGCTGAGCTGTTCGTTGTGTGCTTGAATTCGGTGCACTAGCTTCTTGTATGCAGCGGCACTTAATTCTTACGAACGAATATGCTAAGCACGTAAATTGATTGGAAATCCGCGTATAATCGAAAACGCGTTGTTCGATGTATTCCCTAAAAGCTATAATTGCGCAGTATAAGCGACATTCGTCGTTCGTCGAGGCACTCGTTCAACAGCCTCGTAAACACCGACTGAGGATGAATCGTCCTGCCTGATTTCTGATCGCTGTACACTCGCAACTGTTCTGGGAAAAATTCGAGGCCTTAACTTCTTAGAACTCGTGATATTTCTTGCGAGACAAACATAAGAAACGCGAACCTGGGTCGCTATACGTATATCGGGTCAAACAGAAGCTAGCTGCCTGTTCACGCACAGAAAAGAGTTTTTATATTACTTTCATTGGCAAACCGAGAACAAACGTCACGCACGTGGTCTTAATATAATACAATACGCCATACTGTCGTTCGTCGAGGCACTCGTTCGACTGCCTGGTAAACACCGACTGAGGACGAGTCGTCCTGCCCGATTTCTGATCGCTGTACGCACGCGACTGTTCTAGGAAAAATTCTAGGCCTTAACTTCTTAGAACGCGTGATATTTCTTGCGAGCCGAACATAGGAAACGCGAGCCTGGGTCGCGGTACGTACATCGAGCAAAACAAGAAACACGTGCCTAGGTCGCTGTACGTACATCGAGCCAAACATAAAGCTAGCTGTCTATTCGCGCACAGAAAAGAGATAGCGGGAAAAGAATTTTCTGATTTTATATTACTTTTACTGGTAAAACCGAGAACAAACGTCACGCACGTGGTCTTAACACAATACAATACGCCATACTTGTTTTTCGCTCGACGCATGCGCGGTCGCCGCTCCCAACACCGCTCGGCGGACGCACGCCGATCGCGGTAAAAACACACGCCCCTTTGAAATTTGAACCGTTACGCTGTCCTTTTGAGAGTAAAACTATCGCGACTTGCTCTCGAGAGTATCTCTCGCGAGTGGACACTACGTCTGAGCTGGACTCTTCGAGAGTAAAGTCGGCTGTCCGAGAGTAAAGTCGACTGTCCGAGAGTAAACGTGTCGAGACTTGTTCTCGAAGGGATAGGTACTCAGACGACTGTGGAACACTTGCTTTCGAAAGACAAAGTAGTTTCGTATTCTTGAGAGAACACTCGTGTGAATAAAAGTGTCAGGAAAAAAAGATTGATCGAGAAATGAGACATGCTTCTCGTTTGATTTTTCTCCCAAGCTGAGCTGTTCGTCGTGCACTTGAATTCGGTGTACTAGCTTCTCGTAAGCAGCGGCACTTAATTCACACGAACGAATATGTTAAGTACGTAAATTGATTGGAAAACCACGTATAATCGAAAACGCGTTGCTCGATGTATTCCCTACAAGCCTGTAATCGCACCGTATAAGCGACGTTCGTCGTTCGTCGAGGCACTCGTTCGACTGCCTGGTAAACACCGACTGAGGACGAGTCGTCCTGCCCGATTTCCAATCGCTGTACGTTCACTACTGTTCTTGGAAAAATTCTAGGCCTTAACTTCTTAACTTCGCGCACAGAAAAGAGTTAGCGGGAAAAGAATTTTCTGATTTTATATTACTTTTATTGGCAAAACCGAGAACAAACGTCACGCACGTGGTCTTAACACAATACAATACGCCATACTTTTATTTCGCTCGACGCATGCGCGATCGCCGCTCCCAGCGCCGCTCGGCGGACGCACGCCGATCGCGGTAAAAAGACGCGCCCCTTTCAAATTCAAACCGTTACACTGTCCTTTTGAGAGTAAAACTATCGCGAGTTGCTCTCGACAGTATCTCTCGCGAGTGGGCACTACGTTTAAGAGTGACTGTCTGAGAGCATTGCTCAACTCTCTGAGAGTCACGACTCGAATTAACAGTTGCTGTGCAAACACCAAGCTGTTTCGTATTCTTAACAGAACTCTCGTGCGAGTCAAAAATGTCAGGAAAAGAAATTGGAGGAGAAATGAAATTATCGATTTAATTACTCTCTAGGAAGAAGAATCAGTGTTGTGAAATACGAAAAATAAAGTAAAAAGGAGGGATTTTTATGTTTTTTCACCGTAAAATAAAAACGATTATTTTAGAACTTATTTAGTGTGATTTACCAGTATATTCACTCTTTATGCGTGCATTGTATTATGGATTTATAATAACACAAAGAAGTAAGGCACAACGAGTTCCTATGTTCCACAAAAACACAAAAGTGCTGCGTTCATAAAGCGTTCATGATCGACTGTAGCGATTGTAAAATCTTCAATTAACACTTCCATGAAAACACATAGTCTATTTACCGGAATACTGCGAATTTAAAAAATAAAAAGACCAAATTGCAATTGTTGAAACAATTCGCGTTATAGAAAAAGGGTATACAGGGTGTCTGTTTCGACAAGTAACTTATTGTTTTCGACGTATTTTAAACGAACGCGCAACTTTTATTCTTCAGCCCGGAACGTGGAGTTTAATCAAATTTTAATACCGTGCTCCCGAAACCATCCAAAATGTTAGGCTTCAGGAATGGAATTTAATCAAAATCAGCTTCCACGCCCCATTTTTGAAACTGGTATCCCTAAAGTTTGCCGTGTAGGTGATCGTGACTAATTAGTGCGAACGAGAATGTTTTTAATTAGAACTCCTATAATATTCGACGAATGTTATCAACTATATTTTTATAAATATTTTCACGCGTTAATACATTCGATATAATAATTCATTCTTTAACATATTATTCTTCTTAATTAACCTCCATTACCTCGAATAAAATAAATAATTAAAAATTGCGCATACCTATGTTAAAAATTATATTTCCAAATTTTCCAAATAATTTTCTTCCGAGGAAATTATCTCTCACGCAAGTCAGAGCAAACATTTCAGACTCCTCCACGCCGAACGTAACCCACGAGAAGAGAAGAACCAGAATCGTGTTATTTTAAACCGAATATAACAAGACCTCCTCTACTTCTCTTTTACCTCGAGACTCTAAAAGCCGTCTTACAGTTTTCCTCAACCCTATCGCCGATACACAGCCCTCGTTCCCGTATTTTTGCGGAGGGCCAGCGCGGCGCGTTTCGTTCCGCTATTAAGAAAACGTTGAGCAGAAGATGGGATGCTCGCGAAACTGCATCGTATAATAATTTCCGAGAGAGTTGCGAGGGTGGCGAAGTGCGCGTACACGAAAAAGGGGAGGGAAACGGGTATAGTTCGCGGTAGTAACCTCGGAAGTAACCCCTTTAAAAGTAACTGTCGCAACACCTGGTGCAGGCCAGCCCATCACTCGACCCTCTTCGCAATTTCTTCCCCGGCGTCAAGGGGTGCAAAACATCAGGCCGCAACGCCGGGAGTCTTCAAGAGCCGGACTACACAGGTCACAGGGCTGAATCATTTGAACTATTCGATTAAGGGAAATGCTCGATAAGCAGCCTCGAAGAAGCCAGCCACCCTCTTGCTCGATCTCTAGCCAAGGTGAAAATATTGAACGATGAGAGGAAACAAGTTTGAGACTCCTCGGGGGCAATTTTCCGCGTTCGAAGCAGCTCCAGAGCTGAGATCGTCGGGGAATTTATCGGCTACAGACGAATCGAAATCATTTTTTATAACGCTCATAAAGTTGCGCCTGCGAGCTTGGTTAGCAGAAGATGCACACAAGGACGTCGAATTTTATGTAGTGCTGCTAGGGTTGAAACTTTCGGAATTGTTTTAATTCGTCGAAATGGCTGGACGAAGGGTGTAAATATCCTTTGGACGTTGAGTTTCAGGTTTTTTAACGATAAGACGATAAAGTGAGCATAGCTGGAGTATACAGTCGGGGTTGTTTGATAGCAAGCAGAGCTACGACCAAGGAAGTGCCGCGTTACGACCGTCTTATGGCTGATTTTACGAAGGTTCGATCTCGTTTTTGTGTTTGCTTATTGAGTGGGTGAAATGCTAGGGTAATAATAGAGTGTGTTATGGTGACGTACTGATTGTGGATGGGAGTTGTTTGTAGAGGGCTCGTTCGTAAATTCGGGTAACTTGCTATTTACAAGGGTGAGTCATATATTGCTGCTCGCTTTTATCAGCTGATTTTTTTATTTAAATAACGATATTTGTACGTACTGGTGAATCTCATAATTGGAAGAAAGATGAGTTAAGATCGACTAAACTAATTACCTTTATTGGAAAGTTAGGTGTTACAATTTTCCTTTCTTTTGGGCTCATTTAGTCTTTATGTTCATATAAATCGTATTTAACAATCTTCAATGAATTAACGAGTAATCCTTTAGTACACAAAGGTAAATAAGCATTACCGGTTAAAAGCGTGGATCGTGGATCTTCTAAGTTTGTGCAAAGAACTACCAAATGAGTCAAGAGACTGACAAAAGCTGTTAGACATCATACAAAAACGATTGACACAACTATATTGATAATTAGGAAAATACTTCCTAAGCCTAGTCCTATCTATCCTTTCAGTAATGAACTAAACCAACCCTAATCAAATCTCCTTGCAATCCTACTTACAATCGCCTAAAGATACATAAAACCACAAGTCGTTACTTTTCACAACAAAATCAACGCATCTACTTTAAACCGAGAAAATCAGCCTAATATCAGGACTAATTGTGGTCGCTACAATGAGTGATCCACAGACAGCAAAGAGTCTCCCGTCACGTTCTCTGTCGAGAGTGTCGGTGGTCGCGAGCGGGCTTCAGCACGCAAGAAACATTTTTACCTACGCTCCAACAGGCGGCTGCTTGAAGACTTCATTACCCTGAACGGGAGCGATTAATTTTCATGGTCGCTCCACTTAAGCGATCGTAAACGAGACTGACGAGTGTGCGCGGGACAAAAAGGACGTCGAAAAAATCGTGACGTGAGAACAGAGACGTGAGAAAAAAAAGAGGTGCACGTCGAGAAGGAGTGGAGGAAAAAGGAAGTGAAAAAGGAAAAGCCCGGCTGTGGCGCGCAGGTAGGTATAATGCAAGCGACTCGCTTCGGCTCGCTCGTGCCCGCCTCGTTTACCGTTTTATATCAGCGCATGTAAACGATATTCGAAGCAGCGTTTGATTTCGCCCACCGCCACCCGCGCACTCTAGACTTTAACACCTCGCGTCACGACACGCGCCGCGCCTTCCAACTTGCCGCGCGTTTATCACTTGCCAGACTCGCGCCTTTTTTTTTTTGCTCTCTTTTCTTCCCTCTTCTTTTCTCTCGACGACGTTAAATCAAGGAACGATGCTCCCTTTGATGGTTAGGTAATTGGTTATGACAAAGAAGTGAACGAAGGCGGACGATAAATTTTATTGTGTGCGTTTGATAGTGTTTGAAGCTTTGAAGAAAGGTTTTGTTATGTTCGCAATGTGCAGAATTTGGAGGAATTAAATTTTTTGATACAAATATTGTGTGGCAATAGTATTGAAGCTTTAAAGTACGATTTCGTTAAATTTATAGTATTCAGAATTTCGAGGAATTTAATATTTTAATATTAACATTAATTATTATTTTCCTTTATTACAATACGTGGCGCCGAACGTGCAAAAATGATGGAAGAGTTCGAATAAGGATACCAAAGTATAACAAATTGATGCAAAGAAATGACCAACTACTGCACAAAAGAATGAGAAAAATATGCTAACTATTAACAATTGTAAAATAAAAAAGGTACACTGCTTGAATAAAAATGAAAGATTAATATTTCCCAAGATTTATAACATGTCGAGAAATTTAATAATTAAATAAAATACTGAAAATATTGAAATAGTAGGTTAAGAACTATTTGCGATGTGTTCCTCTGAATCTTTAAATATCACATACAAAATGAAGTTTGCATACAACAGTTAAGAATATATAACAATTTCATTTCCCGCAGTCTGCATAATCCATGTTTAATTTAGAATTGTCCGATTACAGAAACCGCACTTGAAACAAGACACAACATGATTACCAGGTATACATGCCACGAATAGCTACATTCGAGCAGTCTAGGCAACAAAGAGGCATTAACTGGGCGAACTTCTGTACAGATTAAACCTACAGTTAAACATAAATAAGCTGTAAACCTTGTTGATGGTATTTGATTTCAAGATGCCCATTTGCATTCTATTATATCTCAAATCTTTCGCCAAATGTTCAATTAAACTTTGCACGTTACATTTTTACATAAATTGTTTCGTTTATACCAATAACCACCACTACTTAGGTTTGGATATATTAAGTCGTGAAAAGAATGTACAAAATACATTTCATACTTGCTATATCATCTAGTTCTTTGATATACTGTTAGACCTATTATAGTTTGTAAATCCGTTACAATTTCAAAGGAATGCTTATTTTATTTTAACCGGGTTCTACTATTAAACCACTTTCCCTGGCTCAACACAGGCTAGATATAAACTAATAATAACGAAAAATATCTTAATCTTGTAGGATTTTCAAAACTATGTACCTACTAGGTCATTCCACGTCAAAAGCAACGACAGAAAAACTTAAACAATTTAACTGGGAATTAATACCACATCCACCATATTCTCCTGACCCAGCATCATTTCTTCACCATCTATTTCGCTCACTGCTAAAGTTTCTAAATGGTAGAAACTTCTAGAACATAGTCCACTTAACCCCTAGTGCGTTCTTTCGTTCGACTGTACACTTGAGATTTTTGGGTCATTTTTGACCCGAAGGTCTTAGGTGTAACAATTTTTGTTACCAGCACGCAATATGAACTTAGGTAATGAACTTTCGATGTAATGTTAAGGGAACATAAATTTGATAACAGCAAAAGTAATTAAGAAGATAAGAAAGCGGTGGGTCAAAAAAGACCCGAAGACCGCTCTAGGGTTAAACTGGACGTTAGATCAGTTCTCTAACTCTTCCTGTCGTATTTTCCATAGGCATGATAGTCGTACGAGTCGAAATTATTTTTTGGTAGCGCGTGCTCACTCAATTATTGCTTAAAAAACGTATAAATTTAATTTTACGTGCATATTGTTATTTTTGTCTTCCCCGTTTCTGCAGACAGAAGGTCCACAGAGCGTTTAGATGGTAAAAACGCCTTCCCGGGGTTCGACCGCAGACTTAATCCCAAAGAAAAGAATTTTTTTTTAATAGAGGGTTAAAAGTTGTCTGTAAAATGGCAAATGGTCAATATACCATCGATTTTGTGTTGAAACTGGACTTCTAAACTAAATCGACATCACTTATGGAATGATCTAATACAGGCATGAGCAACCTTTCCTAGTTCGGGGACGAAATTATCATTCTTTCTCCAAGTCAAGGGCCGGACCCAATTATTAAATAAACTAAATTAATATTAAACGAATTAAAACAAGTTGCTACTTCATGTTTCATTTATACAATATAACGCTTTGGTACAAAACTCTACATAAATTTTATAATATAACGAACGACGTAACAATTTAACGTGAAGATTGAAGACAAACTTCTCCGAGATAGATTAGGGCCGTGGGGGTTGCCCATATGTGATCTAATACATACAGCCTCCATCCGCGTGTCAATGCCAATTTAAACGAGCAAAAATAATAGCATACATGTGGATATTCTGGAAACACTATATCGCGAACGAGACGAAGAATCCCATGTCGTTCTGTGTTAATGAGAGGACCACCACCTTCGACCGTTTCGAAACTCGAAACTTTTTCACTGGTAATCCGATTATTCGTAGCGGGTGGACGCGATCTAATCTCCGCTGAGCAAAGCGTCGTATTTCGTTTGACGAATGTGACCCGTAAATTTCCTTGATGCCGCATTAAAAGTCGATATATCGTTACGCCTCCCGTGATAACTCCTCGTAAAGGGATAACGATAAATGTCACCAAATACCACGGCTTTTCGTGGCTTTTACGCCAACCTGAACGCGTGGCTCGTTCATCTCCATTCCTCGTCCGCTTATTAAATGATTTATTCAGTTCAAGATACCCAGCACTATACCAAACGATCGACTAGCCTCGAATGACTTCTGAACGACGCGTGTAGCCTACACTATCGTATATATTTTCAGAAGATGTCCAATAATGTACTCCCCATTGGCTCTGTAGTGTGTACATACGCAGTACTTACTTACTTCCAGGGCACACGTAAGATGTCACGTAATCCCTGACGCGGTTCCCTCTACCTCGTGGTTTTACGAACGTGAACGCTCGTATAACAAGGCCGGATTACCAAATGACCAGTCTTGAATCAGTGTCTACCAGCTGAAATGCATGACAGGTTGGCGTGTACGGTATTTAACGGGGCCACGAAAATTCCATTTGCCGCTGCTGCATTTCCGCTTAAGACGTAATAAACGTGCCAGAAATTGCGCCGGGAATGCTACAACCCGTTCCACGCTCAGCCAACCGAGTGTCCCGGTTTATTTGTTAAAACGTTCGATTTTATGGCATCGCGATAGAATTACTTCGGAGATTTTTCCCGAGACACACTGTATGTTTATTCTTTTTATTACACTTTTACTTTACGGAATAATTTATGGGATGGTAAATGGTCGTAATTGTGAAGGAAGCAGGTAGTTTTGTACGATACCGTTTTACGATACTTTTAACCCTTAAACCCTCACATTTTTCTCAACTTGATGCGCCGAAAATGATCAATTTTGTTATTTTTTTTTTTAATTTTCTAGGCGTGTAGAAATAAGTTTCGTATTATTTATAATGCTGTGCTTTACGTTTTTATTGTAATAGAAAGGATAACGCAATGTGGAAGGTGAAAGAAAATAATTTTAAAAAATTGCACATTTTGGACGATTAGTTAAATCGTGTAACTTGATGCAAGTAAAACTGAAAAGGGATATGCAGATTCACTTTATCGCGAATCTAATACGGATACGACGAAACTTCCTGCAATCTTCTAAACGCGTTATCAAGTGTTCTGATAAAAATGCCATTTTCCACCGCATGATTCATTTCAATTATAAATAGTATTTCATCCTCGTATTTCGTTCCAAGAAATGTTTACTTCACATTACTTATTATATTTCGTATTATTAATCATTATTAACGTAGAAATCTTCACAGATTTTTCTAGTTTCAGACATCATTTTTGTTTAAATACTTTCTAAAGCATAATTTGTTAATCAATAAGTAATTACCTATTTTACGACCATCTATCGTTATCTAAATTTGTAATTACAATTCAACACACGTGCTTCATGCACGTATCTATGAAAGGAATAATAACCAACCAATCATTTCACCATAAATTTCTTTCTCTCGTCGGGCGACGTGTTCCACATTGAAAAATCGTAAGAGAAATCGCTGGGCGATACAGGCCGCGTTGAGCGACAAAATGGATCGCGCAGGATCTAATAACTCTCGGGCAAATTCTCGAAAAGTCAGATTGCTACGTCAGCCCCCGCACGACTTAAGTTCGAATCGTTAACCTAAACGTGAGATAGCCTCGTAGAATAACGTGTGCACTTGACAGCTCGTTGAAGCGTCTGACCCCGCGAGAACGCCGACAGGAACGCCAAGTCAGCACCTTGACTTGATAGACATTAAAGCGAAATACGCGTATTTCTTCCTGCCCTAGACACAATTATCCGCGATTAGAAATCCTCCTTTCATTCGTTACTGAATGGGTTACGATCTTTTCACCGACTCTTTGACAGTGTCATCTAGACTGTATTGGCTCGGTTTAATGGGAAAATTCTGTACTGTACGTGAATATGACGACGTGTGCAATGGACGTACAGTCTTGACCAAAAGTGTTAGATGTACCCCGTAAAATGTGATTAATCTACAAATATGGTTGCATTAGGAGGGAATAAAACTATTGAAATGTGAAAAGGATGGGTGTTTATTAATTTTCTTAATATTTTCTTGGGCCATTCTTTGACAACTTCTTTCTGACTTTTGCCTTATTCTTTAAGAAAAGAATCAACTCACATTGGCATGTTTCAAGGAAAACTAATCGTCCAATTTGTGCAATTTTTTAAAATTATCTTCCTTCACTTTCCATATTGTGTTATCCTTTCTATCGCTGCAAAAAAAGTAAATTGCAGGATTATAAATAACGGGAAACTTATTTCTAAACCTAGGAAATGATTTAAAAAGAGAATAAAATTGATCTTACTTGGCACGTCAAGTGAAGGAAAAATATGAAAGTTAAGGAGTTAAAAAGATGTCCTTTGTAAATGTCAAAAACATTTTCAATGTAAAACTGCTATAATTTACGTAGAATAGAAAAGTGTTATAACCAAATAAATTCACCAGGCTCTCAGCATCCAAGCATTAAAACTACTCGCTGGTAAAATAACCAGGGAACAATACCTGTCTGAAGCACCGAGCACGGCACAGGTACCTACATTTCCTGGATTCTTTTCCATCATTGTCATAGCGCACCTACGCGAGTGCTTACGGTAAGGGAATACTTGCTAACAGCTTCCCTTTCTCGTTGCTGCGTGCCAGTTGTTCTTTTGTAGCTGTGGGAACGCAACTTTATCGAGGCAAGTGTTTCGTCTCACGAAGAATTCGCCGGAACAAGGACGAACCGTATTCGTTCAGATGCCACGTCGATACCAACCCGCCGTGGGCATTGAGTGCATCTCGATCGTTTGTATCAGCTGCCGCCACGGTTGGATACAGCTGCTCGTGAAATCTCTAAATAAATCTGTAACTCTTCTGGGAATAGCCTTGAAACCATAATTGTAGCTGTGCTTTAACGAGTCGATTATACATGTGGAGCACCTGTACTCGCACGTCCATATATGGATCCTTCCCGATATCGTTCTCACGTCTTCTAAGAATCCGCTTTATGAAGTTACTTGTTGCTTTGGAATCGTCAAGAATCGTATCGAGCAATTGTGCAGTTTCTCGTGAGATGAATAACAGTTCTACGTTTTGTGACACATTGAGGAAGTTTGTCAATGAGGAATGTACACTACCGGCCAAAAGTTTGGAATCACCTCCCACTTTTCATCGATATTAAATCTGCTGCTAACTTTTTGTAGATTTGAAGTTTATCTCAATTCTACATTTATCAATTTATCTCATATCGATTGGTTCGAACGATAAAAAATTCTCAAAGTCGCTGACTTTTTTCTGTAAATTTTTGTGTAAACTGCAATGCTCGGTGATTCCTAACTTTTGGCCGGTAGTGTATTTATATTCCAGGGAGAAATGTTTGAGAGTAGGGGAGAGTAGAAATTGAACAAAACAAAGGTAATAACTTTTTTTCGTTCATATAGACACACATATGATCTGTTTATATAGTTTTATAATCAACTTTAACAAAATTTTAAAATAAAACCAATTTTTAATAGAAAAACCAAACCGTTGCTGTCTTGGGATAATCACGAACACTACTTACTTTTTTACAAAATTCGCACAAACAGCCTCCAAACGTGCTCTGACCATCGCTGCACTTTTGCAACAATCGTAACGCATAATCCATTAGGATTAAACATCAGTAGGAGATAATTATACATGCAGAAGATATACTTACTTTACTTTCTTCAAAAAATTAGAGGAAGACGAGCAAAAATCTTCAATAGTTTTTACCTCGATCAACTGTTTTGCATTGATGATCTAGCATTGCATTCGGTAGGAGCGATCATGTGGCAAAAGGAGGAATTGTTCGTGCTTTTCTAACACCATATGTATGCGAATTCGTAATTACCCCACGTTCGTGTTTCCCCTACTCCTCCCCTAAATGCATTAGCTTGTATAGTGAGTAAGTATAAGCGAGTTATTCAATGAATATAGAGACGTATAGTATAACAGATAATGAGAAAGTTAGTGAAATGAAATTTTCGTGAGAATTCAGAGCAGAAATGGAATTTATTTTCTCACACGTTGAACATGTTAAATATGTGCAAAGAAAGTTATATCATGGATCATAATTACTTAATTGTTTGACATTTTTTATGAAAAGATCCGAGTTTCTATTTTCCTTGTGACGTATGAAATACTGTTTCAGGATGAACTTATGCAAACATGTAAATTTTCGTAAGGTAGGTATAGTGCACAGGTAATAGAAAAATTCAGAGGAATGTTAGAAGGCGATCCATTGAATAGAACAAATTCTGTTAGTTTGCTTTTGAATCCGCTTGAGAAGGCAAATACGCATGCACGTATGTATCTTCTTCGGAGTGCGAGAACCTTATATCTATATGAGTGCCACAGTATATCACGATCTCTTTCCAGTACATATTACGCTTGTCAGCTGTATCGATATTTATTGACAGTTGTGTCAATAGTATGCAGTGAACGGCCAAATTTCCTTCTGTCAGTAACGAAGGAGGAAAGAGTATCCAAAGATCATTCGAGAAACCATCAAGTCGATGATTCGACGTTTGCGTGACAACTTCGCCGGCCCTTTTTGTAGTCAATTACCCGTTTGCAGAATAGAAAATTGCGAAACTTTAATTGCCATGATACGTTATATTCTTATCATTCGCTGATATGCTTAAACATATCCTTAGAAACCTATTTTGATAAAAAATAAAGTGATAAAATATTTGTGTTAATTGTTCAAATATTATATTTCATATTATTTCAAAATTGTTTCGTTACATACATATATATGTGTATACAGGGTGGGGCATTTAAAACAGGTTACCTGATTTTCCCTTTATTTAACCCTTTAGCTATGGTAAATTCCAATAAAAACAACCTATTTGCTTTACACGTCTCAATATAATTAAATTAATCTCTGACGTATATCGGAAACATTCAATTGCCCGTTTTTCAAATTTTGCACGAGTGACACTTTCGAGTATAATTCTATCTTTTCAAGTTAGTCTAACCACGCAACAGCTGATAGTACAATACATCGAACATAGCATTCCTTCGATAATAAATCTATCACAGTGACTCAAATTTAAGAAGAGTATCCGCACCTCTGTCCCAACTAAATGATTAACAACCGAATTGAAATACCCTGCAGAATACGCTAAACTATCATTCTCGACAGACGAAACACTCGAAGCAAATATGCACACCTTGGTATCAGGTAAGACTACGATTAAGTAATAAAAGTCGAAAGGCAAGTTTCACATAGAAACAATTTAGCAAAAGGTGCAGCATTAACACGATCGACGGCAAATTGCAACGCGCGTGTACCGGAGGAACTTCTGCCAGGGGTTTTCCCCATAACACAGTGAAAACTTACGCCAGCGTCATTATATCTGTGCGCGCGGCTCGCAAGTGCGTTTACGCTACAACTATACGAGAGTTTATGTGCTTTGCGTTATCTTGCGCTCGCCTATTCCTATCTGGCCCCTAGTCTCTGTGTGCGTGCGAGACTACTTATCTGCTCTGATGTATTGCTCCGGAAACTCGGCACACGAACGTTTTCTCCTGGCTCTCCTTCGTCGTCCTCGCCATCCCTTTTCAACCCTCCCCTTTCCGCAACAGCTCTTCCTCCGCCACTTCCACCGCCCGGCCTCGTTCGTTGCGCTTCGTTTTCTAGCCGTTACGAGAGCTACGCCAATGGCACGGAGAAATTCGCGAAACTTCACTTTCGAAAGTTGTGCATCCGCAGCACTTTGCGGTTCATCGAGCGCCTCAAGTGAAGATAATTTGCGCCGAATTCGACCGAATTCCGCGAGTTAAAATTGCTTTAGCCGCCACCGCGAGGCGGATATGCGGATCTCGGGCTCGTAGAAAATGATTTCGAAAGGGTGAGAGGAAGATGGGTGGTAGTTGATACGTACTTACGTCTTGCTAAGGGCGTTTGCTATTTATTCGATCAATTTGCAACGTTACTTTCGTTAATGTAAATAGTAGTTTACGAATATTATTTTGTAGTTAGGCTAGGTTAGGTAGTAATTAAGCGTTGCTGAATATTTGTTAATGAAAATGGAAATTGTGCAGATTTTTATGCAGGTCGTACGAAGTATCTAGTTTAAGGAACTCAAGTTTGGATTACTTGATTTATTTACTTAATTTAATTGCTATAGGATAGAGTTTCGCAGTACAAGACAAACGTTAGACTTTCCATGAAATAAAGCGAAAATTAAGTGTTACTTTTGCCACCTTTAACCTCTTGACTTATTATTCCTTTTGCTGGCCGTGCATCTAAGCGTTAGCTATTCACTGTTTGAGTACTGTATTAGGTAGGAAAGCCTAATGTATTAAGATTTTGCAGGTGAAATGGCCGAAGTAACAATGAAGCTTTCCACGCCTGTAGTTTGAGTCAAAATGATATTTATTAGTCGAAGTATGATCCACTGGTTTCAATACATTTTGATCATCGTTCTTAATGTTCTTTACTTCTTTACTTTACCTTCGTTATTAACCCTTTTGCTACCGTAGATTTTAACGCGTAACGTGGATAACTGATGGTAAATTTTTAACCACGGTTGCAAAATTTCTTATTTTTCGATTTATTGAATTAAGGTAGAAGTGCGTAAAGGACAAAATTAAATATTAAATTGTGGTGGAAGTGCACCAAAGGGTTTCGACAGTAGAGCAAATTTTCATAACACCTGCAGGCGCCAATAGTGACGAAAGGGTTAAATTTTTACTACAAAAAGTGGACATTGGAATTCGATCTTGAGAGTTTCGAGGGTTTCACGGCCCGGTATATTACAGTCTATACTGTTTGAGGCTTTCGGGTGTAAGCTGTGTCCAGTAGGATAAGTTTCCCAACGTTTCGCAAGCATTGCAGCCAGCTTCATCAGTGGTCTGAGGTCGTACCGATAATGACTTACGCACTGACGTTATCAGTGCGGCCTCAGATCCGTGATCAAGCTAGCTGCAATGCTTACGAAACGTTGGGAAACTTATGCTACTGGACAAACAGAATTTGATCTTGATTCGTGATTCACTGTGGCACACAATCTGCCATTTAATAATGAAATAATTGACGGACCACCACGATCGTGGTCACTGTTAACCCTTTGCCCTCGAGAAGCGACTGAGAAGCGATATTACTATTTACCACTTGGTAAATAATTAATGCAGGTACTCTTAAAGTTGATACTTTCTAAGACAGAAGATCTATGGGCCTCCGTAACACTGTTCACGATATTTTAGAGGTCTAAGCAACGAAATAGTTGAAAGAAAACCAAGTCCTAATGAACTGCGTTACAAAGTCTTGTATAATATAAAAATTCATTATATCTTAAACTGTTAATTTCTACATCAGTTTTAGAAAATTTCGTCAATTTAACAATCAAGCTCTAATACGCTACTTCCCTATAGCAAAAAGACCTTCGAGGGCAAAGTGGGTTGGTTAACTTTAAGCTTTACTTTGGTTTGATTTTGGTTGACTTCCAAATTTATACTGATGTATAATAAATGTTATCTGGTATCAAATTTAACACTAAAACTACCGACCGGGTCAAAATGACCCATTAGCACCTTTCGAAAAAACGTGAATGTTCTATACTGGTAAGTATTATCGCTTGGCTGGTATCAAATTTAACACTAAAACTACCGACCGGGTCAAAATGACCCATTAGCACCTTTCGAAGAAACGTGAATGTTCTATACTAAGTATTATCGCTTGTAACTTTCCGAATTTATATTCTACATGTATGCTTCCATTTGTATCGGTATGAATCGAATTTTCCAATCACGGTTTACTTACATAAAAATTCACTTTTGGAAAGTCGCTAATGGGTCATTTTGACCCGGTCGGTAGTTTTAGTGTTAAGAACGAAATTCTGAAAACCTAACGCATGTATGGAATCAGCCATTTAATATACAACGACCTGAGATTATAAATCAATTACATTTGGCAATCCTCAGCCTTACAAATTGAAACGAAAGTTAAAATTAATTTTTGTTACTAATACAACTGCTTCTTAACTCGCTGTTGCAAGGCAAGGTTAAGGTGATTTTTTAATTTATATATTAAGAAGGGGATAGTATTTTTGCATGTTTTTCAAAACATTCAGATAGTAAAGCAATTTTCAAAAGCGTTCAATTAAAACTTGCAAATCTACCGAGTATGTGATAATCTGCTTTCCATAGCTGGGAGATGAAACGGAATAGTCGAACATTCCTATGCAACAAACGCAGCAAACCAGCAAGAATCTTGCACCTTTAACCTAGCACATTGTCAAAGCGGGAAAAAACCTCAATCTGCACGTAGTATGATATTCTAGTTGCAACAGTTATCCTATCTGTCGATCAAGGTTGGAGCGAGATCGTATTGCACAATCTCTCGCGCGACTACGGCGTAAACATTACACGAGTCCTTTAAAAATTTTTAAGGAAATCCTAGACGTTTCCTGGTGGTCGGATGTCGGGCCAACTTTCCGAACGTTCGAAGAGTAACGGGAAAAGTTGCCTGGAGGCCGCAACAGGAGGAAAGGGAGAGGTGGTTGCCTACACGAAACGAAAAGATCGAAAAGGATGCGGGCAGGAACGAGGGAGGAGAATCGTTTGGCAACTTATCAATCGTAATTGCGGCCCGATACGAAACTTTCGTATCTGCCTGCGCTTTCTCCTCTTTAATGACGAGAAGCAAACTTGTCAATTAGTAATTGGCGGAATTCGAACGACAGTCAGGCACACAGGAAATTTGCCCCGCCGTTCACTTTTTTCCCTTATTGCATTCAAACGCCCGTTACTCGATGCCTTCCACCACCTTTAATTACCTCTATTGTGCTGTTTCAAATTTGTCTCAGACTTTTTTAGATTTCACACTTTTGCTGGCTTTCCATAGAGGAAACGAAATAAATTTCTAATCATTTAACTCACGATTAATACAATCGAAACCTTAAATCCTGTTTCACGTTACCGGTTGCGATTTGTGACGATTGGATGACGCAGACTTCGACTTCTTTAAACCGAGTGAAACCTTTCGAATTTTTCGTACAATAGTGGACTGTATGAGGTTGGATTTAGCCACGCACCTTGGTCAACAAGGATGTATATTTTCACTTATAACTATCCAACAAGCTGTAAGAGTTCAATATTTGCAAAATTTATGTCGTGTGTACTCTGTGAATAGTGTAAACAATTTTCTTAGTCGTCTTCTGCACGATGTTTTATATTTAAACGTTCTTTGTTTACCAACTGTGTTCTCACTATGTATGAGGTGGTTGAAGCATGTTTTCATTCGTGTTCCTGTGTGCTGTGTGTCTGTTGCAGCGAGAGAGTGGGAATTTGTTTATAAAAATTGTCGTATTATTCGGTCGACAATATCGGTGTTTTCGGGGTCAACCCTTGGACGTGGAGTCTAGGTGTGTGAGAATAATTTGCTGGCTATAATATCCAAATCATCGGTACGCCATTGTATGAACGTATTTAACCCTCTAATTCTAAGTGTATTTTAAACTCGTCCTAGAATTTTTAAGGGTTAAAATAGTCTATTTTATACTTCGAAATGTACGAGAGCGTGAAAATTATTGACTTCTGGTACAGAACTCTGTAGTCTGACTACACAGGACTTAGAGGGTTAAAAAGATAGCAGAAATATTCCTTTCACTAATAATCCTTACCAGGAAAATTCCGCAAACATTCCTATCAATACCTTTGTTTGAAAGCTCCTGCGAGGTTCGACGAAGCTCCAGGCAACAGCTCTCCGTTTCACAGGATCAAGTTTTTCGTTAGCATATTGGAAAGTCGTAGATAAGCGACGGTTTTTCTCCTTCGGACGCCAGGTACAAGGCGAATCCGCTTAAAGTGGCCCCCGTATTCTGTGCACAAAAGGCAAAGCGGCGATATCCTCAAAACGCAGCCTCCATCCCAAGACCAGAAAGGACCTGTTCCCCTCCCTCCCTCCTCTCTTCTCAGCGTCATCATTTATTCCAGGCGCCTATTTACACGCGAGCCTTCAAAGTCGCTTTCACGAGATAACCTCGGCTCCGCTCGAGCAGGATAACGTCAAAGTGATCTTCCAAAGGAGGAAGGTTACGGTCAGAGACGACCGATTGAAATAGCCACCGTCAGCACCGGCAGGCGACTATTTTTGAGGATGAGCGATCAAAACGATCGGAAGCGGCACCAATGCGAAAGTAAATGTCAACGTGGGATACCCGTGCTCTCGTCTAGCCGTAAACGGGGATGATACGAACGGTCAGCGAACGAAACTTTCGTTTCCCGGGCATTTGCCGCGGAAATCCTCAAAGGGTAATGCACCACGGTTGTGAAGTCGCATTCAATATCACCGAGATGAATAACTGACAAAAAATCTCTGTAGAAATTTCTTTCTGCATAGGGTACCGCTGTGTTTCAATATGAATATCGACGTGTGCCGATAAGGGATGCATTTTATAGCACCCAGGCAATGTCGGATTATAAACTAATTATCAACTGATATGTGTGCACAGTATATTCTCCACAAGTGTCTGACCGCAAGGAATCTAAACCTGACACTCGTAGAGTAGTTTGTAGTTTGCCGAATGTAGACAAGGACAGCGAATAAAAGATAAGCATGAAACGTGAGTCGAGGCAACCAAGCGATTTGAATATCAACTTTTTAATTTTACGTTTTTTTATCCCGAAATTTTTCTTAACACATTGATGAGATTTTTCTGATGAAAATGACATAAAACACGACATAATTTGAACAACATTTACTTATTAACACGTTCACTGTCGCGCCAGATTTACAGGTTGCTATCAGGCGGCCACAAGAAAATGCATTTTAAGCATAGGATAATAGTATTATGCTTTATAATTTGTTTTTTTCAATTGAAAATAATGTCTAGCTAACGATGACGTTCAAAATTTTTAGTTGACAACATTTATTTTATTTTAATTATTCTAAACATTTGAGGCACTCCAGTCACTGATGACCACCATGGCCATATCGAGGAAACAATGTAATGTTAATACTTATTGAGTGATTAATTTAATTTCATAATATATCGCTTTAGCGAGCCACCGTTTGGTTGCCAATTGTTTATCACATAGAATCGGCCAACCTCCACGTAAAAAAAAATAAATGTAGGGTCGATTCGACAAGTGCCAGTAAAATGTAGGGTCGATTCGACAAGTGTCAGTCAAATGTAGAGTCAATAGCAGCAGAAAAGCTGCTAAACAATTAGAATGAAATGTAACGATAGAAATTATTGCAATAATGCGTAATGCAATTGAAAAATTGAAAGAATCAAAAGAAAAAACGCGAATTCGTATCTTTTTCGATTCTAGAATATAAGAAAATTTGAATAAAATACGCGACGAGAATTGGGGAAAATATTCAATAATAAACGAACTAGGGATGAAGCTGTTATTTCAATACGCGATGCACTGACTCTAGTATTTACTAAAATTCAAAAATTTTCATATAAATTACGAAAATAGATTATTAATTACGGTAAACTACTGAGACGGTTTAATTTAGGGTGGGCATAGTGCACTCGTTCCAAATCAGCTCACAATATACAATAATAAATCAACTAACGGTAAATTATTAGTAAACATAAATAGCAAGTCATAAAATAAATTCAATATCAGAGAAAATATATGAAAAATACTGAACGAAAAATTTCAAATTAATTTCAATTGCTCAAAGTCATTTCAATATCCTATTCGACAAGTCTGAAGAACAACGATGACTAAAATTCAAATGTTTATTTCCCTAAACATCCAAAATAATTTCGAAATATTTTATTCGAAGCGGAGTATTCCAAGTCAGTATCGACAATTGAAGAAATTATTTGATTGTATTTAAAAGAACCGAAAGGAGAATATTTAAAGTCTGATATTAAATGTCTAGCAAGTACCAGTAATTGGTAAAATGATTTATATTTGTTTTAAAAGGAAAATTTCTAATAGGTATTAGTTAAAATGAATTGTTATTCAGTCTATTGTATTGAAATTCTAATTGATTCTAATGTATACAAATGTTACAAGAAGGCTGAGTGTGTACAGGGTGGACATAGGCTACCTAGTAGCCCCCGACCACTCTATTCACATAGAGTCGGCCTACCTCCATGTAAAAAAAAAAATGTAGGGTCTATTCGACAAGTGTCAGTAAAATGTAGGGTCGGTTCGACAAGTGTCAGTAAAATGTAGGGTCGGTTCGACAAGTGTCAGTAAAATGTAGGGTCGATAGCAGCAGAAAAGCTGCTAAACAATTAGAATTAAATGTAACGATAGAAATTATTGCAATAATGCGTAATGCAATTGAAAAATTGAAAGAATCAAAAGAAAAATCGCGAATTCGTATCTTTTTCGATTCTAGAATATAAGAAAATTTGAATAAAATACGCGACGAGAATTGGGGAGAAGCATAAGTTAAACGCGTAAAAATATTCAATAATAAACGAACTAGGGATGAAGCTATTATTTCAATACGCGATGCACTGACTCTAGTATTTACTAAAATTCAAAAATTCTCGTATAAATTCCGAAAATAGATTATTAATTACGGTAAACTACTGAGACGGTTTAATTTAGGGTGGGCATAGTGCACGAGTGTAGTGCACTCGTTCCAAATTAGCTCACAATATGCAATAATAAATCGACTAACTACTTAACATGCAATTCATGCAAATTCTTTGGATGGTAAATTATTAGTAAACAAAATTCAATATCAGAGAAAATATATGAAAAATTTCAAATTAATTCCAACTGCTGGGGGAAAAGTACATATTGATTGTTATGCTGTAACGAAAAAGCAACCTCTCAAAGTCACTTCAATATTCTATTCGACAAGTCTGAAGAACAAGGATGACTAAAATTCAAATGTTTATTTCCCTAAACCTTCAAAATAATTTCGTAATATTTTATTCGAAGCGGAGTATTCCAAGTCAGTATCGATAATTGAAGAAATTATTTGATTGTATTTAAAAGAACCGAAAGGAGAATATTTAAAGTCTGATATTAAATGTCTAGCAAGTACCAGTAATTGGTAAAATGATTTATATTTGTTTTAAAAGGAATATTTCTAATAGGTATTAGTTAAAATGAATTGTTATTCAGTCTATTGTATTGAAATTCTAATTGATTCTAATGTATACAAGTGTTACAAGAAGGCTGAGTGTGTACAGGGTGGACATAGGCTAGCTAGTAGCCCCCGACCACTCTATTCACATCTCAGAACCTTCAGGTCAAAATACGCCGCGAAGTGTCTATGGCCCAGTATAAAGGGTGAATAAATTCGCGGGACATCAGCGGGTCCTTATATACCTGCGGTACCCTCTCCCCAAAGTCATTAGCAAAATCGTCCGTTAGGTCAGGCGGGAATCGCCTATTTTTCGCGGGAAACCGATTACTTTTCGCGGGAAATTTCTGTTCTTCTATTATGATGTTGTAACACGGTATAATTATTAATTTTCACAATTTTATTATTAATTTATTACTTGCGACAATCTATTATAACGCTACATAGAATCATTTATACGTTTCTATAACTTTCTTCAATGGATAACTACGTTTCAATGTCCTCGTTACTTACTGGTGGTTTAATTAATTTGCTAAGGTTTAAAAATCAGGTTGACCTGTGGTCGTATATTAAAAATAACCATAGTACAGCTAAATTTATCGTGTTAAATAATTCTTTTTACACGAATGGAAAATGTATTCAACGTTGGTTTGTTATAATATTGTGAAATGAATTATATTACACATTTTCTCTATTCACACTGAATTTAAAGACTATAACGATTGAAAATCAAGTTGACCTGTGGTCATTTATCAGGAATAATCATAATAAAGCTGAAATTATTGTGTTAAATAATTTTTTTAATACGAATTAGGAATTTATTCAACGTTTGCTTGTTACAATACCATATTCTCGATAAACGAAATTCTCTACAAGAGTCAGTAAGTTTGGATTCTAATTTAGTTTGGATATCATTTATTTCATGGTATTGTAACAAGCATTGATTCGTGTAAAAGGAATTATTTATCACGATAAATTTAGCTGTACTATGGTTATTTTTAATCTACGACCACAGGTCAACCTGATTTTTAATCCCTACGAAATTAATTTAACCACCAGTAAGTAACGAGAACGCTAAAACCTACGTTTCCATTGAAGAATATTGTAAAACCGTATAAATTGTTATATGCAATCTTATAAAAAATTGTCGGAAGTATAAATTTATAACAAAATTGTGAAAATTGATAAATTATACCATGTTACGGTAGCAGAAATCTCCCGCGAAAAGTAATCGGTTTCCCGCGAAAAATAGTCGATTCCCGCCTGACCTAACCGACGATTTTGCTAATGACTTTGGGGAGAGGGTACCGAAGGTATATAAGGACCCACCGATGTCCCGCGAATTTATTCACCCTTTATACTGGGCCATAGACACTTCGCGGCGTATTTTGACCTGAAGGTTCTGAGATGTGAATAGAGTGGTCGGGGGCTACTAGCTAGCCTAGGTCCACCCTGTACACACTCAGCCTTCTTGTAACACTTGTATACATTAGAATCAATTAGAATTTCTATTACTAATTATTAAACAAATTTTAACAATTACCGGCACACGCTAGGCACGTAATATCAGACTTTAAATACTCGACTTCGAACTTCGGTTTAGTCATAATTCTATTAATGTTATAATAACGTATAATTTATTAATTTTCACAATTTTATTATTAATTTATACTTCCAAAAATTTGTTAAAACATTACATATTATTATTTATACATTTTTGCAAGTTTCTTTGACAAATAAGTACGTTTCAACGATCTTATTACTTTCTCGTTGTGAAATCAAGTTCGGAGGATTAAAAATCAGGTTGACCCTTGGTCGTAAATTTAAAATAGCCATAGTGAAGGTGAAATTATTATTTTAAATAAATGTTTCTATACGAATTAAGAATCTATTCAACGTTTGTTTGTTGCAATACCATGAAATAAATTGTATTATATATTTTCTCAGTTTAGACTGAATTTAAAGTTCGTAAGGATTAGAAATCAGGTTGACCTGTGGTCGTAGATTAAAAATAGCCATAGTGAAGGTAAAATTATTACGTTAAATAATTGTTTTTATACGAATTAAATATTGATTCAACGTTTATTTGTTGCAATACCGTGAAATAAATTGTATTATATATTTTCTCAGTTTAGACTGAATTTAAAGTTCGTAAGGATTAGAAATCAGGTTGACCCTTGGTCGTAAATTTAAAATAGCCATAGTGAAGGTAAAATTATTACGTTAAATAATTGTTTTTATACGAATTAAATATTGATTCAACGTTTATTTGTTGCAATACCGTGAAATAAATTGTATTATATATTTTTTCTGTTTACACTAAATTTAAAGTTCTGTTTACATGTTATAACAATTAGAATGTAGACGTTTTGCCGTTTCACGGTTTTTCCTCTGTTAATTATGTGTTTATAAATCATTTCAAACTAAAGCAGCACCATGCCCACCCTTAATTAAACCGTCTCAGTAGTTTACCGTAATTAATAATCTATTTTCGGAATTTATACGAGAATTTTTGAATTTTAGTAAATACTAGAGTCAGTGCATCGCGTATTGAAATAATAGCTTATACAGATAATCTTTTGAAATTACTCTTAATTAGGGAAAATCTTGAATCTTGTATGGAAGATGAAGATTTTCAGGAAATATTTATTTTTCAACAATGAATTTTTGTTTTATCGATTAATAACGTACGAAATGATTTTTGGAAAATTTTCTTCGTTTGAACGTTCGTTTAAGGTTCGACTATGATTATCAAATCTCTCGAAACACCGTAGAATGTTCAATTTTAAAAGTAACTTCTTCAATTTTTGGATAATCTGGGTAACGTGTTAGTGTTGACGATACACTTTCGAGTATAGACGTTAAAGTTCATAGAGTGGTCGGGGGCTACTAGCTAGCCTATGTCCACCCTGTACACACTCAGCCTTCTTGTAACACTTGTATACAGAGCCGTGAAATCTCGTAAAGGAAACCGACTGGTGTAGCGTTACACGCTTGACTGACTGCGAGCGAGATAACATGGGCGCAGCAATGACGCAGACCTAGGCGTAGGACTATCTATACTGTCACTTGTAGAATCCAAACTTACTGACTCTTGTAAAGAATTTACTGTATTTGGTTGGAATTTTTGTTGCATTCTTCATTCGAGCGTCGTTTGAAAATTTATTTTACCGGATTATTATTGAATTGGACACTTGCTTTTGGTACATGAGTAATCAAAGCGTCAAATTTCTGCGCGAAGTCCTTTTGTAAGATATTCGCTGGATATTCGTGCCCTTTAAATGAGATGTTTTCGTTGAATAAGATTTGTGACGGATACTGTATTGCTGCCACATGGTAGTTCAGTTAATCAGCTTTCACATCTTGAAGAAGTTTTAGACGTTTAACGAAAAGGTAATGTTATTATAAAGTATTTGCTAATCAAAATATTTTTCTCTACCGAAAGAATGTAGATTTCTCCGATTAAATTCGAATATTCCAATTGCATTCAAAATTCTTCAATTTGAATCTTTGAGTTAAATTCAAATCTATCCAACCGAATTTGATCCTTTAGCTAAATTAAATTCAAAATAATCTAATCAAATTGAAATTTACGAACTGGGTAGTGCAAAACTGTGCAATAAAATTTAATTTTTCGAATTGCATTCCAAGTCATCCAATCAAATTTTAGTCTTCAAATTGGATTCAAAATTATTCATCTCAACTTTTTGGTCGAATTTGGCCTTTGCGGAAATACACTGTGACAATTAAGGATTAAGTATTACAATTGTTAGATCCTATTAAAAAATAGCTCGACTAGAAGATAAGACCACGTTATTGAAAAAACGTATAGAGAAAGGAAAAAGGACTTCTGACTCAGTCCTTTGCTTCTTTCTATCCATTTTTCATCTCCGTTGAATAGCAGTAGGCTCTAATTATAATCTCAAATGCGACGATCATAGTATAATAGTACGTGTACTACCTGAGAACCTCTCAATCCAAATAGTGAATACCCTATTTAAAAACCCTACTTCGCTAAAGAGATAAAATATTACATTTCAAATTTCATACAGTACCAATACCAAACGACTCGTTTCTACAAATTCACTCACACACACACATTCAGTACAACTTCTCCAACGATTATGGTTCATACTCAACATCTCTGCGTGCCAGCAAGCAAAACAGGATACTGATAGGACGACTGAAGCCCAGGAGTGCCCTGAATGTTTAAATGCACTCTTCGTAACTCATCGTGCATAAGCGTTCACGAACGGAGAGTGCAAACAAAACAGGTCACAATGATCAATTTCGCGGGAAGAGATCGGCTTCCTCGGGCTCTTTGAAGCCTCGACGAGACCGGTTGTTCAATACGTCCCGCCGAGAGGATACGAACACGAGCGTGGAAAACAGTTTTAATGGAAGAACGATCAAAAACTGGCTCGCTCGTGACGGTGGTGGAGGTCTGTCGGTAATGAAAAGGCGAATGTCAGGTTTTATAAGAAGGGACCCCGGTGATTGAGAGAAGGAAAGAAAGGGGTAGGGGGGAATAGCGAGAAAGAGAGTAAGCACGGAATCCTGACGAATCCCTGAATTTCTTAGCGAACTAGAAGGGTCGACGAGAGGAGGGCCACTCCATATTTCGTGGGACGTGAATTTCGGTGCGTCTGAAGAAGGGAGAAAATGGCGCGACGCGACGTCACGTTTAGTCGAGCACGTCAAAATGAACATCTGTAAGTAGAGTTTTCGAATTTACGAGCGACCCCGTGAATTGCTCTGGCAACGGTATTAAATAAAGGAGGCAACCGTCTCCCGTGTCTGTAATCGATTTACGCACGTACGAGCACGTTTTACGGGTACGCGTAATGTTTCGGAGAGGAGGACCGTCCGAGAGAAAGACGGCGGAATTTTAGTTATCGAATTTAGAAGCACGCGTGGCGGAACGGTTTATAGCGTTGCGCCCGCCTTAGTGATTCTGATTATCTATGGGGTTGTTAGGAAAATTCGTGCTCATTTTTAAGTAAATTAGGAAATTCCACGCTTTGAAGCAATCGTTTCTTTATTGTGCGAGATATGTACCGTTTTGGTCCGCAATTTTTCGCCGTTTTCCAATTTGAAAATTCCATTTGGCTAAAAACTTTGTTTTGTTTTATTTTCTTTATAATTGGAATTTCGATCTCTAAATTTTGCAAACAATTTGTGAAGAATTTTTTATGGTGGTCTCAGTGACATTGCTCTCTTCTTGCTAAAAGATGAACGTTCAACGCAAGAAATTTTCTCTATTTTCTTCCACCTTCAAAGAAGTACAACTCCGAGAAGAAATTAGGAATTTGTAATGAATAGATTTTCAAAAGACACGTGAAAAAGTAATCTTTCTGAAGATTGTGAATGAAACTGAAGTCAGTAAGTACATAGTATGTGAAGAAAAGAAGAATTAAACTGTGTTTAGGTATTCTTAATCAATATTCTACCAAATTTAACGTTCTATTTTTGCAATACACCCAACACACTAATTTTAGTACAATCAACTTTACGTATCCGCGTACTGTATCGAAGTATCAACATAAATTGCAATATGTCGGTTATCAGCGGTGACCAAAAAACCGACATATTTTTCTAATTTTTATTATTGACGCACACATCAAGATTTATCGAGAAATAAATGGAACGACCTACATATGTATCTCGAGCAACGGTATAGCTAATCTTTACGAAAGATTGCAAAAAGCATCATCAGATAGAAGAGCGTAACAACAAATCAAAGAAAGAGCGTGCAGCCTTTAAACGAAGCTTAAAATAAAATAAAAAAAACAAGAAATCCAACATATATTTCTCTATTTTTAATTCTCTCGTTTATTTTATCATTCCTCGTTAGTTCCACTGAAACGACGCGCAAAATTATTATCTAGCTTTTTGCCCTTAATTTTGTTCCACCGGTCTGACAGACAATGGATATTGAAACGCGCTATCGAACGTCATTTTCCTCGCACAGTTCTCGACAAACGCAAACACCTGCAGAGTGTGTAACACTCCATAGAGATGTAGCAGTGTAGAAACGCACCCTTTCGGAGTCCGCTTTCTGTCAGACAGTTGATTGGTGAAACCATTGTTCTCTGAGCCGCAGACCTCGTTGTTTGACGGAAATCGTTAATTACTCGCGTAATTAGACCTAGGAATCTCATTTGCATTTGCGTTCCGTACAGGTGTGAAATTTATTGTGAAATTTGTTTGCCTTATTCCTTTCGAATGCAAATACCCTGGAAAATTTTATTCCTCTCTTCTCTGTCCATTTTCAAACAGAATATCGTGTCTTTATTTTGGAAGGAAAATTTTTTCATCGCTGAAAAAGAATATTCGAAATTATTCGCCTCGTGGTGCACACACAGATATGTAGTGTTTGAACTGACGACGATAATTAAATCGTTATTAAGCTGGTTATAAGAACGCTGCTATGAAGACAGTAAAAAGAAGTGTTTAAAGGTCTCTACAGCTTTGTCAACAGAGGAGCTGTCTTTATTGCGTAACTTACCTCGTAATATTACACAAAATTTGTAAGAACAATTTTTTCGTATTGCTCAAAATAACAATGTTACAAAATCATGAAGCTGCGTCTAGTTTCACAGTGTGGAATTAAAATTTGCCCATCAGGTGCTATAAAAACTCACACGATGTTTAATTCCATCCATCTTCCAATTCAGCTTTTCTACTTTATAATCTTCATGTCTTGAAATCTTCGAACCTCCAAATTTCGAAACTTCGAATACCCGTGCTACTGGATTAATGGGTTAAATAAATGCTGTTCACTGTGAATTCTCTTAAACGTATTTTATTTTCTTTGACGCGAAAGGACGTCTTAACGCTTAGAAAATCGCAGTCGAAGTAAAAGTGACAAACTCGTAAGGGCACGACAGAAAGTCTGTTGTCCACTTGAAAAATAGAGCCCAGGACTGCATCAGCCTTTTACCCATGTCCTTTAGGTATAAACAGTTAAAGGCCTATGGGTCCGATGACATCTGGTCTATTATATTATTTTCACTAGCAATGTTTCTCATATACTGGCTGACGCATTATTACTACTAATAATCCAACACGTGCTACAGATTTTCACACAGTCGCATATCGTGATACGAATACAAACTTTCCACTTCTACGTTTGAAACGAACAAACGCTTCGTTCGACGTATCCTTCTCATTTAACGGCACAGCTATGTAATTGTAACTTTCATATTCCTTACAATCGGTACACATCTGCGCGAATTGTACGTCGACGGTAATGTTCATAATTGGCAATTATCTGTCATTATCCTTCCATATTCTGTACGAAAAATCTTTTACTCTTTCCACGATTCAAAGAACCGACAGCTGCCACTCCGTCGCAAATTACACTAGCACGCAACGTGAAATTGCGCATGGCGCGTAAATGTTGCGAAGGGGATGGTATCGTATTTATGCAAGAAAAAGGAGGAACAGGACCGAATCAGAGTGGTGCAGATCAAAGGGAAACGGAAGATGGGAACGAGGTGGTGAAGCGTCGGGTGCCTGGTAATCCATCATGCGCTGTCTATGCCAGTTCCGTGGCAGCCGCTCGGGGCTAAACCAATCCACGCATTTCATTCCGGTGACTTCCTTCGAACCCGTCATTTTTCACCGTGCACCGTGACTGCATCATCGCTTTCTGATACGAAAGCTGTGCTCACCTATCCGCCGAACGCAGTCACCTTTTCCCTCTGTCCTGTCCATAGACACGCGCGTGGATTGCTGACACGGGAAACGGAAAGAACGTTTCGCTGACGGGAAGGAACATTTTCGAAAGCCGGAACGAGGATAGAAGAGGAAATATTTGCATGATTGTTGGTCGCTGCTATGCGTGACTGATTATGTTTCTTTGTACGGTTACGATTGCTTTTAATTACTGTGTTTTGCTGACTGTCGCTGTGAGCTGCGATTTTCATCCGGGCTGTTTTTACGTAGGATGCGTTTTCTGGATAGTCTTTAGTTAGAATAGATTATTTTATCAATGATAGTATTCTCGAGTAAAATTTCAATTAGATAAAGTAGATGCAAATAATTTTTGCAATTCAGAATTTCAGACTGACAGATTCGGCCTAAAATTGTATGCTTATTAAACAACTGTTTAAAAGTAAATTTGTTTCTACTGATCCCAATATCTAGGAAAAGAATAAATTGCAATCAGAATTTTCTTATAGGAATCATACAGCTCAGAAGTACTAGAAATAAAAAAGCAACAAGTAGTGCATCGCTTTTATTCATTCTCAATTTAATTGGAAGAAAAGGATGAAATCCAACCCCAAACTTCTGGACGATAGCGTATATGTATACATTTGTCTTTCCGCCATTTCCAGTTTCATAATTTTTTTCAGTTTATTTCTCACAAGATTAAAACATTCATTTCCATGATCTACGATTTTGTCTAACCGTACATTAGGAGTCGTGTCGTGATGAAATGATCGGTAGCTGCCTCGCAGAAACACTCGAATATTATTCGTCATATCGAGTCCTTTGTGCAAACGGAACCGAGTTTCTATCCCTGTAGAAACGATCAATCATCGGAATGGCTCCTCGAAGAGCCCGTTAACTCTCGTCGCTGAACTTTGGGTCAGGACGTCGAATCGTACTCGAGTATATACCGTGGCGAATATACGCGAGGAAGTTATCGTGTCGTTTATTCCTATCTTTCTTTCGCATTTCCACCCCCTATTTGGGGTCTTTATCGCTATAAACCAGTATCGAGCGTTATATCGAGCGGCGAGAAGTCAATTTACGATTCTGTTTCGACGATGTTTCGCGGTTTGTTCTATCGCATTGAAATGTGTATTATTGTGCCTGTTATTTCCATAACTTCTAATGTATTTATGTGCATTCGGTGAAAGCAATGGAACGGAATTGTAAATGTACGTGATTATGAATCTTGTTTTATAAGAATGAAAGAACTGTAGCTACACGATCGATCTGTTTATATGAATTTCTACCTAAAGAACTCGTCAAATCTGTTCATTTTAAGTACCTCCGTTAATTCGAGCTATAATTCATGGTGTCGAGAAGGAAAGGAGGAAGGTATGAAGATGATAATTTTTTTACAAGTCAAGAGAGATGCTCAGCTAAGTTTATTTCTTTAACGAAATTTTCTGTTTTCAGTTTTGATTTAAAAAGTGGTAATGTGTATGTCCTAAAACTCGCGATTTTTGAGATATTCAATTTTCCATACTACGATTTAAACTATCTATGTTTATCGCCTGTTAGACGCTTCAAGTAGAAATAATTAAAGTGAAGAATATTAATCGGGCACCCTGTACATAAAGCAGATCATACCGAAGAATCATCTTTAATAAAAAGTCATCGTAAAATAGTTCACAAAAGATTATTATATTTCCGTATCTTAGCTTCTATGGCCTAAAACAATTATCCAGAATCACTGTATCTCTTATCTCTACAATTCACGCCAAAATCTTCACCTAGAAGGGAGGAACCCACTATAATTACAATAGAAATATATATATAGGGTGTCCCAATTGTTTTCGATCAAACTTTTGTCAATATGTTCTATGGGGAAAAGTAAGAAAAAAATGTTACATAAACATAGATCCTTTGCAGCTTCGTTAAGAAGTTATAACCGAAATAATACTGGGAAATGGCACTGGGAAAAATTTGCATTCAGCACCTTCAACGATCACAGATCCTAAACACAGCTCGCATAAACGTACTACATGTAGATGTACTTACATATTGGTGATCTATTCCTATTTCGTATCGCAACCCTCGTATTTCGTATTATTGCTATAACTTTTTAACAAAGCTTCAAACGACCCATGTTCGCATAACATTTTTCTCTCACCTACCCCCATAGAACACACTGGCAAAGTTTGTTCGGAACGAACTGGGACACCCTATATATCGAAATCTTCCACGCAGACACCTAACAACGGGTCGGTGCCCCGAAAATTACCCAGCCTAATTAACATCGACAATAAGCGAGCATCCCTTTGACGGTGGCGCGCTTGGTTCACCCGGTTGATTTCGGCGAGAACGCGATCCGGTGAATAAAATAAATTTCCACGTTCCGCGCAGGCGTTGCTAACCACCCGCAATGGTCCCCGTTGGCGGGTGTCGCGCTTTCTCGCGTTGCGCCACGAATCCTGTAATTAAATCCGAATCCACGAGGCGAGGAGGCAAAGTAAATGAGCAGCAGCAGCAGCAGCATGGTGGCTGCAACGCTTTCGCCATCGTCGCTCTACCACTGGCATTGGCAGTGAACGCTGTTGGGTGGGTCGCGAAATCGACAGACGCGACGGAAGGAGAAAGCGAAAAGGAGAAGTAGGAGGAACAGGTGAAACAGAGAGAGAGAGAGAGATGGAGAAATCGCGGCTTGGTAAGTGTACGTACTGTACCTGCGCAGGGATATTTGCGTGCTCGCCACGGCTTCGCTATGTGCCCCCCCGTGTGAATGCTAGCTGGCGTCAAGGGCTCAATTAACGAGCGATAACGAACGCCCGAGAGTAAACACGATGACGAAGAGACCGAACAGACAGATTCCTCCTAGTCCGTGTGCAAACGCCGCCGGATGTCTCATTCGTTTGATACCGGATTTCGACAAACTGACTTTCGAAGGCTTCGTCGCCGTTTGCCAGAATTTCACGGTTTGATAGGCCCGCGAGAAGAACGGGACGGTTCTTGGGCACCTTCGACATTTTTCCAGTCGCGCGACTCGCAAGTCGAATTGCCTCTTGTTATCGCTGCCTGAGAATACATTGTTCTAGTGTTTCAAATAGATTTCTCTTCGGAACGAAATACGCTGCTTTAAAATTAGAATCTACAGGCTATGGATTTTTCTCCTTGCTTAGATGGTATGATAGGTTTGGTTTGAACGTTGAAATATTGTTCTGGAGATTGAAAATTATGTTTTGCTGAAAATTCCATTCGAGTATCTTTGTGGCTGATGTATTCCTTGTTGGGAGAACGCAAATTGTAAATGGAATTTAATAGTAGAGTAGATCTCCCTGTAACACAGTGTAACACGACGCAAAAATTGTGACAATGTTCCTATAACACGGTACATAAGTTTGCATTTTCACAGTGTACAAAGTTCCCGCAATTGATGCTACGTTATATTATATGGTAATTGTTTTATGGGGTACATAGGCAAGGTTTATCGCTGCAATAGTGAAATATAGGACAATCGCCCTTCTGGCGAAACTACTGGAAAAATTAAAATTATAAAATAAATGTAAACAAAATGCCAGTGACTTGTCAGTAACTGCTCTTTTTACTTAAAGTAAAATATGTAATAAACAAAGCATTAAAAATTTTTATACTTGTTTGTTTTAAAGTGGAATAAAAGATACTTTACTATACATCCTAAATATTTAGTTTACGTTTTGCATAATTACTTTACATCTTTTATAAATATGTTTCCAAATGCGTAAATACAGGGTTCTGCTATATTTTTATGAATGAATAGTAAAGAAGAGAAGAGTAGAGGAGATTCTAACGCAGCAATGGTTTCATTCCATTTTCGGCAATGCTTTTGATTCAGAAAAGTTTACGTACGAGTGTGTTAATGTACATTCTAGTTCTATTTCTATTCTATAAATTTGACGTATTTTCATTATTCTGTATCGAATTGAACGAACCTTCTATTTGCATTTTATTTCAACCAGTATTGAACTGGCTTGGATAGCGGATACAAGATTATGTTGGCAAAGGAAGCCATTTAGAAATACACGTACGGAATTATGCAATTTTATGCGACTTCACACGATTTCTATTTTTCCAAGTATATTTGCTTCGATAAACATTTTTTTAAGATCTTTTCATCTTTCGAATGTTACTTCTACGAAGCTTGTTAATTCCTGCGATATTGCTCTGGCTTTAAAGCGATCCTTTGCTTACGAACTGTTTGTGGGACAGATATAGTGAACAATTTATTCTTCTAAGGGTCAACTGAAAATTAAGAGCGAAGAAAGTATTCTCTATTCCAGGCTTTATTTAACGTTGGATCATGAAACACAGAGGAAATAAATGATCCCAGTTTTCACTTTATACGGATATAAAGCTTGAAAATATAATCCTGTAAAAGCGTGCAGAGATAACGAGGAAATGTATACTGATTCGTTTTTAATGTTTATAACGACATAAGGGACACAGCAGAGGAGCATTATGTAATAATGATGATAAACTTTCCCTCGGCGGTAATTCTATTGCAATAAAACCTTTCGCTGATTCGCCATTATCAGTTTCACAAGCATTTGTTACTATTATTAAGACATGATGAATATTTCTGACATAGTTGTTCTCTGAATAAAATATTGAAACCTACAAAAAATGTAGCTTTCTGTAACTTTCACAATTCATAGACAAACATATTAATAACATAAACAAGTGCACGTGTCCTTTATTTTGTAATATCTCAATTTTTTTTAATTTCTTTACATTAGAAGCATTCCCTTAAATGTTTAACTATTTTTCGAAAATAATTTTACATTGTCAGAACGTAAACTAAACGACAAGTTGAATTGTTCGAGAATTTAGATTTATTTAAAACCATCTAATACGAGCGTAATTCTAGATTTGCCGAAGAGCTATTTACCCTTAAGAGATAAATAGAAGACAAAGTCCATTGTATCTGGACGATTATTGTACGCGAACACAGCCGTGAATGACTCCTCATTGGCGGTGAATCTGCGAGGCTAGCTTTCGAGGCACGGTTTACGAAAACTACCCCTTCGGTGTGATTACTATGAGCGAGCAAGTAGTTGACCTTGCGTGATAATTCCACGCTATGAAAGCCAGGCTTAAGTCCTTAAAGAGGTTTAATCGTAAGCTGATTAAACGTAAACAGGACCTTCGGACCCTCAAAGTCGATCAACATGTTCAAGTGAGACGCTGTGTTGTTGCACGCGTTGCGTAAGGTACATATTGTCGGAACACTTTTATCAAGGATATTATCATCTGCCTGTAATCGATAGCAAAATTTGCATAAATATATTGGCATTAAACTTTGTGATCTTCACTCTGGAACAGACAGAAGTATATGACAACTTGAAATAGGATTATTTCATTGCAATAAAGAATTTGAACGGCAGCGATATCGAATGTTTCAAGTCAACCGAAATTGTATTTAACAATATTTCTGAATTTACTTCAATTACATGCATTACGGAGAGACACTCGATATCTTCAGAATTTGAACGGCAGCGATATCGAATGTTTCAAGTCAACCGAAATTGTATTTAACAATATTTCAGAATTTACTTCAATTACATGCATTACGGAGAGACACTCGATATCTTCAAACCTTTTTCGCGACAGAATTGCTACGACATTCCAATTGCTTCTTATATTATCGATGTCTATCCAATATTAATTATCAGCCATCGATATATGATTGGATATTCCCGAATCCAATAAAAGAAGAATAGAAGGTGGATGACCGGAGGCGAGGGAAGCTTTCAACGATCTTAAACACGGTACCTTAATATTTTTCGTTAATCGAGACGAGACAGCGACCGGCAGAAATGATTCTCATGCATATTTAAGGATAAAGGACGTTATCGTTGCCTTTCGATTTCCTTTGGACGGCGCAGCCAGACGCGGACGAGGAAAGGAAAAATATTTCGTCGCGGCTTCGTAATTTAGTTTACCCCTGTCCTCGATGCGGGGTGAGCGCGAAAAGGAAAAGGAGAAAAAAGAATAGAAAGAAAGAAAGGAAGAAAAAGAAACGATGGGGGGAAACAAGAATGGACGAAGGAGGAGAGAAAATGGGCAAAAGGAATGAAGAGCGAGAGACAGCGAGGGTGGAAACGGGAAGGCGAATGAAAATAGAAGGAGAAAAGGGGTCCTTTCCTTGGAAGACGCTGGCAGCCGTGTTTCGCGGTTCTCCAGCACAGAAAATATTAAGCCGCGTTCCTTTTTCCCTTGACTTTGAGACGAGAGCCGGCGCGCTTACCATTCGCAGCCTATAATAAATTGTGCATAGCGGAACATTTTAACAGCCTCGTTTCTTCCTGTGTTTAAAGCACTGCAAAAAGGAGGAACAGAAAAATCCGAGGGAGACAAGAGAAACGGCGAGGAAAGAAATAGACGTAGACGGTTTCTACCGATGAAACAGACAGAGATGGAGAGAAACGTACCAGAAACAGAAGAAGGAGCACGCGGGGGGAGGGAGAGAGAGAGAGAGAGAGAAAGTGGCGGGAGGAAACGAGGGTGAAATGTCTGGTCGGGCCGCCAACCCCCTTAACTCGAAGTGTAGACGGTACTTGGAGCGGAGCATGGAAAAGAGAAACTCCAGCGTAGAAAACGCCGAAAAGGCAACGTATGCACCGATTCCTTCCGCGTAGCGAAAGCTTTAGACCGTTTCCCATCCCTTGGCAACTACCGGCGAACCAGCCAACCAGTCAGTCTGCCATAAATGCGCGCGTTTTCATCTTGGCGCAAAAGCATTTAGGTGTGCGTACGCGAAGCGCCCTGCAAACTCATTAGGAGCTGAAATAAATACGATGCAGTCGTTGCACCGACTCTGCCTGACTCGCTGGCTGGCACGCTGCACTTGCTTATAGAGAGGCTGCCTTGATGCTAGAACCCGAAAGTTTCTCTCCTCTACGCTTCTCTCTTCTCCTACTCCTCTGCCTACTACTCGCAAATATATACATACACATATGTAAGTGGAGGGGAAGCGAACGACGAAAAAAATAAAGCAGAAAATATGACGAAGGAGAAAGCTGCGCGAGGAATCCCGTCTTTCCAACGTCAGGTGGTTTTTTCCGGTTTTCGTCCTCTTCCGAACGGCGACGTCTCTTCTCAGCCGCCCCTACTACACTCCGCGCTTTAAAACTGTTCGAGCAATCTAGCGCTTTCTGTTTCCCTCCCCGCGACACTATTCTCTCCTCCCTTCAATCCTTTCTTTCAGCCTTTTCTTCGCCTCTCTCGTTCACGTCGCTTCTGCAGCCGCTTGTTCCTTGAAATCATCGACGAACTTCGCCGAACTTTTTCAATGGAGAAATATGTAACGAGCGCGGAGTCGTCTGCCTCGTGTGGGAAGGAACGAGGATGAGACGAAATGGGCGGGAGTAAGGTGGAGGGGAAAGGTTTTGCGATGAAAATTCCTTCGCTCTTTATCTTGCCTCCCTCCCCTACTTCGTGTCCTCTCATTGCGTTCTTATTTGCGTCGAATGCCTGGTACACCGGCGACGCTTTGCTCCTTTTCCCGTCTGTCGTGAGCACCTACCAGCCCAAACCAGGCAATTCCATTATCAGGGACAACGCTGCTTTTGTAATGGAGTGTACGTCCGGATGCCACATGTCCAGCTGCTTATCGCCCAATAACGCGTGCAACAAGCAAATTGTAATTTGTGAAACGATTGTGTTCTAATAAGTATGGCAGTAATTAACCCTCGGACAGCGGATGGCGCGTCAATGCCGGGTCAATTGTGACCCGATGCAGCAATCCTTTTCGTATGCAAGCAACTATTGTTTAAAATATTGTTTAAAATTATCCGCCGTTCGAAGATTAAAGGATGGTAATACACAAGGTGCTTATATGAACATACATTATTGTCAATCAAGTAGCATAGTCTCTTACTTGCAAAATATTCTACTATTTATTAAGATAGGCAAATATTAAAAATACCAGTCGACTTGATAGAAAATTTAATAAACGAAGGTTGCCAGTGAATAAATAAAAATATACGTAGAGATATACCTATTACCCAAACTTAACTTCTCATCCAAACAACTCAGATTTTCTACCGAAATTACGAGATTTGCTAAAATTATAGGAATAAAAAATTTTAATATAGAAGAAGCGAATGACCAAACAGCATTTTTTTTCTGTAATTAATTCGAAAGTGCACACGTTGCTCAAGTTTAATCGTAAGCAGAGGCATTTTGCCATGATAGAATGTTTTCACGGACAATATTGATCAGTAGGCGGTAGATGTTAAAATTTAAAATTAATTTTGAGCTGCAAGAGGCGCTTGTACACGATCCGTTGCACAGTGATGTAGCTGTACGGATTAGCCCCCTCGTCTGGCGACCTGCTTCAGCACCACCCCTGTTAAGCCAACCTATTCTGTGATCCGCTTTCGCCATTTCAATTTCGTTGTCCCCTCGTGTCGCTCCTCTTCCGCGTCTTCCGCGTCCTGAGAACATCTACAGCTGCGCCTACAGCACGGAAAGTGCGAGAGAGAGAGAGAGAGAGAGAGCGACAGAGAGGGAGAAAACGGAAGAGGAAAGCAGACTCTCTCGAACCTGCGAAATAACACGGTACTACCACCTCAGACTTTGCAACCTTTCTACGGTGGCTTCGAAGACGAACGGAAGAAAGGGGAAAGCCAGACTTCATCTTCGAATTAACCGAAATAACCTTTCTCCAGCGAGGATAATCGTGGAACGATGGACTTGGCACAAAATTCGCGGGGCCTCGAACTAAGTTGCTTCTTGTACGGCTTTGAGAATAGGATTTCCGCGAATCGAAATCACCTTCGAGCACAGCTCGAGCCGAACTCGTGACTTTGCCGTCTGCCAAAATTACGGGCAGACACTTTGTCGCGGGATAAACGAAACGGTACGTGAAGCTATGCTTCGATGTCGACGAGCTGCGGTGGTATTTTTCGTGTAAAGGAAAATGAGATTAGGAGTAACTTGTTAATATTTTCTGTGTATGTTGGATGGAATTATTAGACATTTCCAGGATTGCACAAATTTAAATACCCTCGTATATTTGTCTATCTAGAATTTCCATGGTTACTTATTCCTTACATACTTAAATACATCAAAATTTGTTTTAATAGCGTTATAATAATTTTCACAAAAAATTGCAATCCTAGGTTAACCTGAAGCACACTGTTAAGTATTAAAATAAATTTAATAAAATCTACTGAAATGAAAGAAAATGCTACGAATCTCCGAGAAACTAATTTGAAATTCGTCAAAAAATTGCAAGAAAAATTAAAATATAATTCTGTAGCTCTGTGCTTAGGAACAGATTTGGTTCAATCTAACAAGATTCTGTTTACCCACTTTCTCCTATTTTTACTAGCACTGAACAATGCGAATCACTTAGCAAATATGAATAAGCTATTCCACGTTTAAAGTGCTCCTACTTTCCCCTACTTTCCCCGGTTATTCTGTGCGCATTACAAAAATTATCCTTTACCATTGTAAATCACGTTGGGAAAGAAACAGCTGCCGAAGTAACGCGAGAACAATTTGACGTTTGAATAGTATACCGATCCTTCGACCAGACGACATAATCTCTCTCCGTTACACTTGTACGTGCACCAATAAACCCTGTTGCAACTGGAATTCAGTTCTTAACTTCCGCGAGACTATAAAACTGCGTTGAAAAATGCGGTGCTCGCAGATAGCGGCTAACCCAACTACTATATACCCAACAGAAATTACCAGCGTTCCAAGAAAACTATTCAGACTATGTCGTGAAACAATCGTCCGGGCAATAGCTCTTACGACGATAACTTTGGCTATCTGATCACTCAGATCTCGTTGCATCGATAACAGTCCTCCAAGTACGATCAAATATACGTCCTCGAAGTTCGAGTAATCCCCATAGATTACCATCGGACGATTCAGTTAGAGGAACACGGGAAAGGGAGATGTTCTAACCGTAAACGTTACAATAAAACCCACGTGCTTTCACGAATGCTCCTCAAACGTCGGTTAGAAGTTTCACGTGCCAGTTTCTACGTCCGCGTTTATTTTTCTCTCGCCGATCACCGAATATAAACGAGTCCTGGTATCGAACGGTTTTACCTACGAACCGACACGAAGGACATCGAGAACACAACCACGTGTATACATATAGGACGTTTCATCTTTGTCTGCGTCTTCGAAATCAGATTAAAGGAAAGACTGATCAACGCCTACGAGATGAGCAGATCAAAAGCTATTCCTCAAGCTGGAGGAACGCATTTCGTCCAGGGCCCACGATTCGTATACGAGACATCTCGATAGGATCACCAATTATACTCGTGGCTGGAGTACGAGCCTGTCAATTATCTACCTGGCCCACGGTGAACCCAACGAGAAACGATCGATGGTGGATCTTAGGAAAGACCGGATCGTTACACGCCATTGATAGACGCCGTTTCTTCACAATCGAGTTAAATGAAAATAAAGAAAATTCGGACCTGTGATTTATGATAAGCGTGTGAACATATTGCGATGCCCGGTTTGCTCCAATTCCTCGAAACTCGGAGCAGATATTGGGGTAATGCTGAATTTAAACACTTAAGGATCGTCGTTGCGCAGAAACGGAACTTTGTTTTACAGAGGTTTAACGTTACGTGACGTGCGCGTGGTAAAACAGAGAATGAATGCGAAAATGGAGGAAATAGAGTTGGAAGGTGAAGAGTCCAGTATGAGTAATGGTGAAAGTGGGTGACTCGTTGTAAATACAGATAACACTAAGTCTAAGAAGGAAAATATTTGAGGGTGTAACAATATGCACGTTCTGCGATTCAGCGACGGAAAAATGAGAAAATTAGTAATCTGAACATTTGTTTCGGAGGATAGGCTAATCGAATTTCAACCTAGATAGCACACGACGTCTTAAAGGTGTCCATTTTACGTCCACTTTTGATCTGAACGTCTTACGACCTAATTTAAAATCGGTACGTTTTAACAACATATAAAAATTGCGCCTTTAACCCTTATGTCAATAACCAGGTACCCTTTTACATAATTCTAACTTGAAATATTTGATCTTCCAGGTAAAAGATTGAAATCGTTTAAAATTTTCTTATCAGAAAACTACTAAATTGGACCGTAAAGTAGACGACAATTCTGATTATTGACATAAGGGTTAAGGGTATATTGGGGTTTAGACGGCTGACATTTTTTGAAAAGTTACAATATTGGTGCTTTGTATAATACCTTTATTCATCTTTTCGCTGCGTGAAGTTAGTAATAAACACTTGAAATGTTTACAACATTCAGTCTGAAAACCGGAGTACCCACTTAACACGTTTTTGAGACGTTTCTAAAGCCATCATATAGTGCTTCGCAGCGCCATGTTTTAAAGACATCTTGATTTTTAACACTGGACGTCGTTCAGACGTCTTTTGGACATCTTCAGGCTTTTACTCGACGTCTTTTAAGACGTTCACAAGACGTCTGCATGCTATTTGGAAATAATATTGCGCGCAACTCAGTGACGAGAAAAACGAACGACACGATACAATATTGTCACCATTGAAAATTAAACTGACGATGAATTTATACCGAAAAATCGTTCCTTTCAAAATTTACATTCGTTTTCGTTATTCGATTTTCTTCACCTCCGCGATTTATAAAATGGAACTTGTTAACAGACAGCTTTTATAATATTAATTTTTAAATTATTGTTAGGTCTATAATTTAGCTTCCTGTCGAAACTCTAGTTTTTTCAAATAATCAAAGATTGAAACTATTTTCTGAGAATTTGTACAGATGACAGTTCGTAAATACGAAATCAACACTGTAAAATTAACGAAAAAGAAATTCTCGGTTGAGTTCTCGTAATTTCTTTCGGGTAGCTATCCCAGCATAAGATCGAACGAATTAAGAAATAAAGAACATGTATTTATTTTTGCTTAGTTAACACGTCCCGTGCTACGTGGGTCACCGATGGACTACAGCAGTCGGCAGAAATAAAACTTTCATTAGGTAACTAAAGATATTCATTAATGTAGTACTCGTATAAGACAAAGTAGAAATGAAAATTGAAGTGTCAGGAATTGAAATTGGTCACTTTAAGATATCAGTTAATTCAGATTTAAAGTTTTGCCAAAGTATTCGTTGTCCCTTTGATCGCAGCACCTCTTAAAGAAACTGAAAATTCCTAGTTATGTTCGGTAACATTTAAGATGTAGCAATATTAATTATTACCCTGTATAATTCAAATATTTGCACAGTAATCATTCACGAAATTCGCACACTTAGAAGTAACTTTGCTCAAACTAAACTTCCTTCACAGAGTGAAGTCAATCCCTTATTCCTATACAGGGTGTCACGCAAGTTTCCGTGTAGACTCTGGCTAGAAGTCACGCAAACGTGTGTTCATAATTGATTTGTTTAAAAGTTACAACAATAAAGAAGAAATGTGAAAAATGCTCGATTACTTTCTTTCAAAATTTCAAAATCACGCATACTTTTTTAAACAATTTACACAACATACAACGCTGCGTCATTTTAGTCATTTAACCCTTGCGTCAATAACCAGAATTGTCGTCTACTTTATCGTCCAATTTTAGTAGTTTTCTGATAAGGAAATTCTAAACTTGAGGCAAACACGGATAGGAAATGTGCCAAATAACGATCTGGCCGGATATTTCAATCTTTTATCTGGAAGATCAAATATTTTAAGTGAGAATTATGCAAAAGCGTACCCGGTTATTGACATAAGGGTAATCTAAAAATATTTCAATCTGAAGATAATTAAAATTTCCTCCAATTACCTCAGGCATCTCATTTCGTACGGAAATCATAATAATATTTGTACGATATAAAGGGGGAAAAAACTGCTGTGCCCGAAAAAATTGCTGCCTCGTCAGATATAAAACAACGGAAATTCGAGCGTCTTTAGCGAAAAGGGGGTGTGAGAGGGGTAGGCTTATTCATCCCCGAATTTCTCGACGTCCCTGAAGAGCAATACGTCGATTCTCTGCGGCGGTTTCATGACTCGTTAGCCCGAAAGGGACATCCTCGTAGGCTGGGATTCGGGCAAAGTCGAGACTCGCTTCTCGAATTTGCATGCCTAGTTTGTGTGTGTACACGTGCAATTTGTTACCGCCGCCATTGCCGCAGCTACTGCTGATTGCTGATTATTCACAGACGCTAAAATATACACGGCTGAGCCCGAGCCGCGCGGAGTTTATGTACACATGCATGAGGGTTGAAGCGGGGTACGAAGCAAAGTACGGACGATTCATATATCCGCTCGGAACACATCGCCTCCGCACATGTGGGCACGTGTGTGTACATTCCTACGTAGCATTCGCATAATGGCAAGGAAAAAAGTTGTAGTTCGTATCGGGAACGAGTAACAATGAAACTCGAAAGGGTGGAACGTTTGTTTAAAAAATATAATCCGTCACGCGTGTCACGCGATTTGTAGCGAATTTTGGAGAACCGTTTCGCGAAACGTTCAATGCCCAGTGGAATTATCAGCTGTACCAATGAGTAGTTCGATATTTTTTGTCCAATTCAGCGTGCAATTTTGGGGAAATTTGTCTCGATTTACATATGTTTTATAAATTTTATCTGGAATGTCATTTCTCATTGTTACATTTAAAATGAGCGCTCAAGAATTGCCGTTAATGCACAGTTCATCAGAGCCATCTGGCATCTCTTAATTATCATACATAGAACAAACGATCGTAAAAGACTAATTAATGATCCGAGCGGTCGTAAAACGGCCACCAGATCTTGATACATTTCACACGACATACATAGGTAATAGTCGTGCCGTTTCGCTTGGCGCCGAAAAATTAAGTTAATAAATTTTTTTTGTTATAAACAAACTGTATTTTGTTAAATTTTTTAACACCATGTTATTGTACATCAGAAACCATTAACCTCGCCCATTAACAATTTTTTCGTATGTCTTTCCGTTTTCGAGATAGCCGTTTCGAGCCAAAACTTCAAGGGGTGTTTTCACCCCTTAAACTCGAGTTACCGCAGCTAAAAAAAAATACGTGTCGATTATTTTTGGCTGCTTTATAAGTGTACAAAGTGTCATCAAAATCGAAGCCGGACCGTTCGCGAACATTCCTTGTAAGTGGCTTATTACTATAATCCGCCGAACCGAGACTTCGTTGCGTCCTAATCAGGTCGCAAAACCCCATAAAATGTGAATTATTTAAAGATACGTTTGTATTGGGAGAAAATCGAACTATTGAAATGTGGAAAAAACCATTCTTTCTAATTTTGTCAATATTTTGTTGGGCCACAGTAACGCGAACACTTAACAGTCACAGTAATTTCTTTCAAACTTTTATCCTATTTCTAGTTTAAAAAATTAATTTGCGTTGATGGTCACTCAGTTCGCTCTTTCTTGGCATATCTCAAAGAAAACTTTTCAATCTTTGAAATATTAACAGCAAAACTGAAGTTAAAATGTGGACTATGGATCGCTCACTTGTTTTATGGCCCTTTATAAACCTTGTCAACTGTTTCGAAATTCCTTGAAAATCGCCGACAGAGAACGATGAGAAATAGAAATGTTTGAAGAAAATAGCCTCCACAATAAGTTGCAACAGCAAAGGTGCAGAATAATTTCGGCCAAGGCTGTACATTTGGCAAGATTCGAGGCAATAGTCCCAGAAAAGCACATCTGGCGGATCCTTTCTTCGTTCCGATATAAAACCGCGTTAACGACCGCAATAGGGAAATTTGTTTCCTTTACGAAAGACGATACTGTCAAATTGGCAGCGAGGAGAAAAAAATCGCCGTGAGGAGGAAGACGAAGGAAGTGTACATTACGTCGTTCCGAGTTCTCCGAGAAATCGGAGTAAACCGAGTAAAACGACACGCGAGAACGACCGACAAGGGGGTTCGTTCCGCGTTTTCAGTGAGAAATTACGATCGTTACCGATAATTAACGCGGAACAGAGTCTACGGGGTACGGGCATTGCGTAACCTCGTATAACATAAACGAGATACCCCCGTGGCAATTATCGCTGCTTACGACTATTAATAACAGGATCTTCTTGGCAGCGAACGCTCCGGGTGGACCCTTTCTCTCTTCCTCGTTCCTTCCCTCGAGGAAGGGAGCATCGACGGATGTTTCCGTCGCTGGCTAGAAAGTAGCTTTACAAGTCGCGATCCATTGTACGCCGCAGCCCAATTTGCCGCGATTATTTTACACTCGGTGAAATTCATTTCGTTCACGCGGTTTCGCCATCCTCGCCCGTGAATCTGCATAATGGATGAGCCAACGATGAATCGGTCATCGGAACGTAAATACTTCGTCGCCACCCTCCTTGATTCGTTATTATTCAGCCGCTCTTTGTCTCTCGATCGGGGACTCCGTGAACGGACCGCAGAAATGCTCGAGCAAATGTTTCCAACTTTTCTCGGAGAGAGTTACTTCTCGTCCTGCCAATTTTTCCTTTTTTTATTCCATTATTGTAACTAGATAATTCGCGGTAATTCGTGATCTTTAGTGGTTAGGTCCATACTGTATTTCTGTCGCTGCCAAGTGAATCAAGATTAGGTTACTATTATAAAATTGCCAAATTATGGAGCAACTACTTTTTAATTATGGAAGTAATTGTACAACGCGATTGTACTATTGATACATTTCAATTAGGCTTACGAGTGATTAAGTTCACGTGATTAACGCTAAATCGTCGCGATTGAGTGCAAAAGGGACTTGGACTCTGCGAAATTCTCGTTACGATTTGTGGTATACCTGCGGCAAGCAACAAGTGTGATTCTTGTTATATCAACAGAAATATCCAGGAG
>NW_017100198.1:1240170-1246608 GCF_001263275.1 Habropoda laboriosa | reverse complement strand
TATTAATATAATATAAAACAAATATAATATTTTCTGAAAATTAAACTTTTTCACAGTGGCATATTTTATATCCAATAAATTGCGCCAACTGAATTTTTCATTCAATCTGGGCTGTCTTGTTGAGCAGAAATCGCGTTCGAACGAAGAGAAATCGGATGAACCAATCGTAATAACTGAGTTTCCACTGTCACCGTTTCACGCTGCTCTCTCCTTGATCTTCTAAACACGTTTTAAATTTCCAATCCGAGAGCAAATCGAGGGAAAGGTGCATAATTGATTTAACGACGCTTGGAAGTGGATCGTGAACAGGAGAAATGTGTCGTGGAAATTGAGAAAAGTTGACAGGAATTCCGAAACAAGGACCGCTACACAGCTAGATACAATGTCGATAGGAGTTGCTTGTCAAGCTTCCCTTAAGCCGCCTGCAAGAGACAAACTCCCCAACGAAGATAAGCTCTTGCTCATAGTAATTGAACCGCAGTTCCTCTAATCTCGACTGGACGTGTTTCCAGCGAGAGTCGCAAGTGCAAAGTAACGAGAGTAGTTAAGGCAATATCGCATATTCTGTGGAATCGTCGAATTACGGAGTACTCGGAAATACATTTTAACTAATTGAACGCTGGCCGAACTTCTGCTGGCGAAATGGTAAAATCCGACGCGAGCATAGTGGTTAAAAATTAACGAAATCACGTTTCACGTTAAGCAAGAAGAAAAAATGAAAATTTCTTGTTTGTTTAAGATAAACTTTGTACAACATTGGATCGATGTTTTGTATCGCAATGAGGAAGTAAAGTTTCGAGATTTATTATAAAATACAACCACTTTGTTGATTACCAAATACGTTTCGTCTGTTTAAGATTTGATTAATGTTCAGTGTACGATTTATTGTTACATTTCTCTGAAGACAATGTTCAATTCGGACATAATAAATCCTTTTACATTAGGTGTATAATCAAAATAATTTTTGTTATTAAAATTGAACTTGCACTGCTGGCACAAAGCTCAGAATCACCTGCCAACTAACATCGATATTAAATCTGCTAGTAATTCTTTCTACAGGGTGAGCCACGTAAAACAGGCAACCTAATGATCTTCTCTGGCTATGGTCGTATGAGAAAATTTTTATTCATAATTTAAATGGTTTCAAAAGGTGAATAAAAATATTAAATTGCATAATTCTTGAAATTGCTAATTATTTTCTGAAAATTTTGATGCAGCTTGCAATGCACAGTGACCCCAAATTTGTAGCTCATGTCCAGCAGATCTAGTTGATAGTTAAGGAGGATTCGTCAATGGACGAGTTCTCATCGCGCTTTGAGAGGTGCTGAAAACAGTACCCAAGACAGCAAATTGGCTCATAGAAATGTATTCTGATTGCTAATAAAAATAAAACAAGAAAAGAAAAATTTTAGCCAAACATTTATCGCGATAAATTAACTCTGCAGAGGATAGAAAGTTTACTAATAATTTATAATCCTAGAATTGACAGCATCACCTTTCAGTTACATTGTCCTTCATATTCTTCTAATTCTATTAACCGACGTTCCACTTCCTGAACAAAGATCTACCCCTGTAATCACTGTTATTGTCACGTCGCAAATATGAGAACCTGTACAAACGTCCTAAGACGGAGGAACGTTCCGTGCACCAATCTGAGATATTGTCTATATATTTTTCTGTCGCCTTGCTCCACCCGGGGGAGAAGGAAATAAAAAAGTGTAAAAGGCTACAGGAGGGTGAGGTGCAGCCGTCCTAGCGACAAAATTGCCCTTCAGACGGTGCTTCATAACCGTGCGACAAGTTCGAACTGACGAGGAACGAAAATGAGAGTGCCTGACGTCTACGTACGTAATCCATAATCCAGATGAAACCTGTAGGAATAAGAAATGAGAATATCTAGAATCTAGACAAAGGAATCGCAACTACTGTTCCGAGTGTACAGTGGAAGTACAAACTTTCCTCTCTTCTCTCTTTTTTTTTTTTCACCAGAACGAATATCTTTTCCTTCGCGTTTAATTAAAAGCAAAATATCCCTGGGTCCCGGTCAGAGATTCTGTTACGTCTGTCGGGGGGCTAGAAGGCAAAACTCCTTGGCATATTTAATTAAGAGAAAACTGAAGCAGAATCTACAGCTTCGATCAAACTCAATTAATAGACAGCTGTTTCCGTAGGTTTAATTATCGGCTCGCGAACCATCTTGTTATTACCTCATGCACCAAGTTATATATGTGTGGCGGGTACGTCGTCGTCAACAAACCCTTACCGAACGTCGTTCTATTCTTCCACGCGAACTTTTTCTTTTCCAATTCCTTCAGATTTTAGTTTCCGTTCTTTTGTCTCTCCTCGGGTTAAGACTTGCCTTCGTCCTCGAGTAGCCTAAGAAGCGCACATGTGGCATCCAGGTTCGCACGAGGACGAACGAATTTTCCGTTTCCACCACTTTCTCCACTTCTATCTTTATCTATCGCTACTCCTGTCTCCCTGTCCTAACAATATAAAAACCCAGTATGCCTACACCTCCGGACAGTTTTTCTTTTACCGACCATCGCGACGTACCCGCCGAACCGCTGCCCCCGGGACAATTAACAAAGTAAACGATTGTATTTTCTGGACAAATTGTACGCCTATACGACCATACACTTATACTTTAATAAATTGAGGTGAAAACAGTGTAACGACGTTCCTCACCCACCTCATATGTTTTCTCTATTTCTGTTTCAGGTGAGTCAGGCTAAAGCGTCCTGTGTGTTGACACGTGAAGGGTGAGTTCTGTGTATTTTCATAACATTGTTGTTTTTTAAATAATTTCTTATTTAACCATCGGCCACCTAGGCCATCTGTCTGTCCACCTGACTTTATCCACCTGGACTATTTCCAGTATTTGTAATAATATGCAAAAATGTTATATACAAAATTTGCTCGATATGAAGAGAAACATAATCTAATGCAAATACTTTTTGCGGGTGAAAGCGTAGAAATGATTTCAAGATCATCTCTATGTTTAAATTGGGGTGCTAGACTTTTTTTTTATCGCTGTGTACCATTTTTCTCACCATTTACCGTTTTTACCATTGTTTTAGAAAAGAGTTACTGAGAAATGTAGTTTAACGCATTCGGATAAAAATCTGACGAGAAAAATTGATTCTCCGAGCATGGATTAGATTGACGATTAAGTAGTTATGTAAATATTGTCGAAAATACATCGAATAAAAGAATTTCTAATTTTTTCTCAGCTTCTTACGTATCTTAATAATATTTTACCAACAAACGTTAGAATTCTTCCTGAAATTGCCCTCCGAGTGTCTGAAACTTTTAGGAAAAAAGGGGACACGTATGTACGTAGAGTACAAAAGTAGATTTTGAAATAGCAAACAAAAACTCGAAGAATCTTTTTACGATGCAAGAGTATATGATGGAAGTAAAATGTCACTACCATGGACGTGGACGTTAGTTACTTCGAGGAAGCAATTTAACTGATTAAGGTTCTTGCGATATTAGGTTTCCCGTCAATCTTACTAAAAATGAGTAATTGATCAGCTATATTGGAACCAGAGATAGTGCCAATGACAGCATTATTATTAAATATGCATAATATGCGTCACGTATATGACCAATTTCTAATATTAACGTTAAAGATTGAGCATCTACTTGAAATACACAGGAATGCGGTGTGAATAATGTATCAAGCGCAGAAAATAGCAAACTAAATATCTACGTCCAAAATGTTCACTCCGTAATGCTGGAATGCAAAAGGAGGAAAATTCAAATTTATCTTGAAGAATTCATAAAATTGATTCTTGAATTTTGTCGATACAAATTAACCCTTTGCAATCGAGTGGCGACTGAGAAGCGACATTAGATAATCGTCGCTTGGTAAATAATTAATAAAGACAGAGAGCAGGTCTACGGGCCTCCGTAAATTTGCTCACCATAGTGAAATAGAGAACGCTTTAAATATTTAAATAAAATAGTGTAGTTCATTTCTGCGTTGGTTTCAAGAAATTTTAATCTTTCCCATAGGAAAGTGACCTCCGAGTGCAAAGGGTTAATTCTTCAAAATCCACATCAAGTTACACTTCCTAACCCGACGGTCACTCTATTGACGCCACACAATGCTATCAAGCTCAACTAAAATACAAAAGCAAAAGAAAATTCGAAATCGCAGTGACGAAACATATTCCTCTCTCCGGCGAATATACAACGAATCGAAAGTGAAGAGGTAAAACCATCGACGTTTTTCATCGACTTAACGAAGTCGTAAAATATAGTACAGCCCGTTCCGCGGTATAAAGCTGGAACACAGGGCGTAGAAGCGAGATAGTGAGAGAGAGGAGGCCAGAACGAGCGTGTATACGAAATTGCCGAGCAAACAGAGACAAGAATGCACACGTGGTACGATGAACGTGTGCATGTGTGGGCATAGGAGTTCATACGTGCGTAGCTAGTGAGAATACGGGGAACAGGTCAGAGGCAGCTTGATGCATTATTCAGTTCGGTCAACCCTAACTCACGCAAGACGCATCCTCATCCACCCTCGGCCACCTTTAGAATAAGCCACGCTAACTACCGATCCGCATACCCGCGTGTACAAGTAAGCTCGACGATGAGAGTAAGCCATTCTACGGCCACCTTCGATCGCGACATAACCAAGTGAAGTTTATCGATGGTCGATCCATACCCCGGCAGATTTAGAACTGCTTGTCAAGAAGTTCTGGATTAGTCAACTTAGTGTCTACAGTTTAGTTTAGCTCGCCTCTTTGTTTTATTCCTCCTCTCTATGCTGGGGATTGCGATGATCACGTTCGAGTAGATTTATTTAGCTGGCGAATCGCGCGATGTTTGGTTTTGTTCAGACGTAATTAGACGGATTATTCTGGGTAAATTATCACTGGCTAAGTGAAATGTTTTCCTAGCGACAAACTCGACGCGTCGCGTGAATGTTGTAGAAGGGGGATGCGAAAGGAAGCGTTAACAGTGTTCGATTTATACGAATATGGGGAAAATTATTTTGGAGGAAAATTGGAAATAAAATTGCTGTATTGCTAAATGTCTAAATATTCCTTTTCATTTATGAGAAAAATGCTGGAAATTTTGACAGACCTGTGATACTAATTTTAGCGAAGAAATGCGATGTTAGGTGACTTTCACAAGAGACAAGAGAAACCTACATACGCATCCTTAAAAACTTTTACCGTGTGAAATGTAATTTTCACGAAGCACAAAACAATTTGCAGCATTCGTTTAAAATGTTCTGCAGATGATGCGTTAGGCTTTCTTCTTTCAGGCAGAGCCCGGTGTCTTTTTGTGTTACGAAGTCGTTTTTAAACCGAGTGCAGCATGCTGTAAGGAAAATTAAGATCGCAAGCACACAGAGTGTTTCATAAAATGTATTACTTCCACACAGAGGTGAACTGAGCGCATAAAAATGATGAAAAAAAAAAAAAATAACAGAAAAGTTTGTACAAATGATTGTTCTGCCTGACCCTGTTTTTCGACAGACATTTTTACGGTGTACATGTTTTTCACTTATCTTCACGAGAAAAGGGGGGGCGAAAGTAGTTACGCCGCTTCAGTTTGAAACGAGAATTATTGAAACATTAAAAACGCTTGTAACTCGGGAACAAAGTTAAACAGAACGAGCGTTTATGCGAATTTCCCTCGTTGTCTTTGTTGCGCTGAATTTCGTGAAACATCGGTAAAAAGTGTATTTGACACGTTTTACCGTCACAGAGAAAAAAATATATATTCCGCGTAAAATCTCTTTTGCAAGCGGTGAGTACAACCATGCGTATAAAATTAATCACGTTAGACAAGTTAAGCATCAAATCTCGAACATCTATCGCGGAGGAACGCTAAAACGGCGTAAGACGCGTTTTCGAGATTACCACATTTACGGGCTTGTAACATAAATCGCTGGATTCGTCTTAAAAGCAGCTGTTTCCTTAAGAGATAAAAAATATAGTCTCCATTTAGCGTTCCATAAAACAAAGAGGTTAAAATCTTGAATAACACCTTTACCTGGAGAATAATGACCGCCGGTATAAGACGCCACTTTTTGCACCGAGTATACATCTTATAAAGCAATTCGCCGGCTTGTATTCTTAAACTTTCCGTAAAATCGCGCTGGTAGTAGCATCGCGAATCACCTAGCGCGGTAATAAGAAATTATTAGTTCGCCGTTGTTCGTGGAAACGAACAGTTCAGGGAATAAAAAGAATGCCTCTGTTGTTTGTCGTTTATACGTTCGACTGCACACTATCGTGAGGGGAAAAAATCGGAAATAGCTCGAAATGCTCGAGACAAGGAGGAAAAGGGTCGCTTTTGGGGGAGTTTCAAAAGTCCTTTGCGAGTCGCGGTCTGATTCGAGGGTGGTCAGACGAATCGAAATAGGTATTTGGTATTCTGACGAAGTAACTCCGGCCTCTTTCCTCTTTTCCT
>NW_017100198.1:1213140-1239947 GCF_001263275.1 Habropoda laboriosa | reverse complement strand
AGAGTTTCCCGTGTCTTTCCGTCTTCAAAGCGAGTAAATATTTGCGACAACGTCGACGACGAAACCACGAAACTGTTCATACGGCAAAGGGCAAAATAGAATGCCGTGCCCATTCGACTGTTCTTTCGTTTACTTCCAAAAATAGAAAATGCCCACCGTTCATTGACGACGAGACTCGTGCGCCGCTCGCAAAATCGATCACGTTTGTATTGCTTTTATCGCTACTTGTGCTACATCAAATTTTTTCCTTTTTTATCGTACCCTTTATTAAGGGGTTAGGGGTTTTTCTCTTGCTTAAATTGATAGTTCATTCTTTCAAAAATGTAATACAAGTTTCGATGGTTTCGTGTCATTAGAGCCAGTCAATCGGTAATCGAAAGTTTGATAAAAGGAAAAAATATGTGAGGTAAATTTTAGTCTATTTTTTATCACTAAATCAGTATATCAATAAATTAGTACAGTTGAAAAAAAAAGAGCAAACATAAGAAAGAAATACAGAGAATTGATTACACGTCGACTTACTGTTGGTACCTCGTCCGCAGCTCGCGTTATCATTCAATTTATACGCCGGAGAACTCGAATTCCTCCGTGGCCGAGTCGGGGCAGGAATCGATAATCGGACCGAAGAGCCGAAGGACGACAAGCAACAAATACGTCGGGTAGTTTCCAGTTTTTAATTAGCGTTTCTTTATGTAATTCCAAAAGCAATTTCTTAGCGAGTTAACAAACAGGAGGGCGGGGATGAGTCGAGAGATTTCGATTTAAAACAATTCGCGGTAAACATTCGAGTTGCTCCAACTTTCCACACGGTCTCCTTCGTCGTCGGAGCATCGCGACTTAAGACCAAAGGAGTCGTTTTCATCGTTCTCTCCTCGTCCTCTTTCTCGGCCTGTGCTTTCCTCTAGGCCATACCGCTGTTGCTCTTCCCATTCGTCTTTCTTCTCTTCTTCTTCTTCCACTTCTTCTCTGTCTTTTTCTCGTCTGCACTACCGGTGAAGTATCACAAGTTCGCGAGGGCCTTCGATTTGGTCGCAGGTGGGTGGAGGCGGATGGCGAATCCGCATCAAACGAACCGATTGCAGAAAACTTGTCGAGAGCCCGACGAAATCCTTCCTCACTCCCCCTCGAGTGAACCACCCTCGCTCCAGTCTTTCTCTCCCGACAAACCCCCTCCTCCCTGCCACCTTCTCGTCCGCTTTTCTCCGCCACGCCATCACGTGTTCTCTTTTTCTCTCGCTACATCCCTCCTTCATTCTTTCCCGATTGTCCTGGTTTTATTCCAGGCCATTGCCCTTGTCGTCCTTCCTCGCAAGGCGGCGTAGAATATAGTGGAAAGCGGCACAGCTACGAGATAGGAATCAAAAGACCTCAAAGGATTGAAACCCGCCCTCCAGGAGATGTTGTTCGTTTTCGATCACCGGTTAGCCGAATGCGGAACGCGGAGAAATTGCTGTATTCTTCGCGCCCGATGGTAAATGGCCACGGTTTGTCGATCGAACAGACACACTTTACCCGTTTTTCTCTCAACCGTGTCGCGTAGGTACTTTATGAGAGTCTTTTTCTACCACTCCCGTGGATCCTGTACTCGAGGCTGTAACAATGGCTTGTAATAATTCGAACGATCGGTTTCGAGATACATTTACCACGAGAAATTCGTGTATCTGTGTAACGAAACGCGGCTCGGCGAATCGGTTGTTTATTTAAATCTGTGACCGTGACAGACGGTAGATCTACGGCTCAACTACGGATGCGGAATGTTTTGTTCCGGCTACGTCGCTTATACAAACTTTTTTTTATTTGTTTACTTTAAGTCGCAGCGATCTGTAAGTTGGGTTATTGGCGACTCGGAAGAAGATTGGTATTTTTTAGGAATCTCAGTAGCTGTTGTATCTTCTGGTTTTTTAAATTTGGTGTACTAAATTAAGGTAGAAGTGTATAAAGGATAAAATTTAGGATTAAGTTAAAATGGAAGCCTCCAATAGCACAGTGCGAGCAAATTTTCTTTATAGGCGCTGAAAGCAACGAAAGGGTTAAATAGGTAATAATGACAGTTGTCGTGTAATCATAATTAAATTTATTACAAAGATTTTTGTAAATTAATCGTTTCGTTTTTTATTTGAAGATTGTTAATAATTTCGTGTAAATTGTATTATTATTGTCACAGATTTTCGTGTGACGTTCTACAATGAAATTTCGCGTCTTTAATTAATTATACCGGGAAAAAAGTACGTGAATAGAGTTGTGAAAGTTTCGATTCATGAACGTCTCACGTGACGACGCTTTGTTTTTGCGAGATATCGAGCAAGACGGACAAAAAAAGTGCAAATTTCTGAACTTAAGCGTCATTAAGGGAAGTGTGCCAGGGTCCCTAGAAAGTTTTATCAGTTTATTCAAGGTAATCTTCTGACAGTAAATTAATGAACGTCGTGGCTCTTGTTTTGTCACGTGGTTTCCCAAGAAGAAACGACTCCAGAGACGAGGGAGAAGCTGGACCCATTTTACCCTAAGGAGGAACATTTCCTGTTGCCGACGTAATTTCGGAAGGAACAAGAAACGGGCTCCTTTATTTTACCCTTTAATTTACCTATAAATCTTGCAATACTACAAAACTTTACAAGGGTTTGAGCGAATAATTGAATTATATACGCAGTCAGTTGCTTTTAAATTGCCGCGTGGTATACATTGTTGCGAGATAAATTAGACTCGCCGCGGCGGACTTTCCTATAATTCGTGCCGGTTCCCTTCTTTGAAATTAGCAACGTTCATTCCACGCTCATGATTATGCGAGCAAAGTGACACTTTCATTTGTAATCACCCTAAAATCTAGGTTTATAAAGCATTCACCATTCTGCGCAATAAAGCATTTTTCTAACAACTTCATAAATGTTTAAAAGGAGCGACAGGTGCTGTAATTAAGCTTTATTTGCTATTAGAACAAATATATCGTAATTATATCTTCGTTTTAAAAATGAAAATACAACCGGAAATTCACATGCTAGCGTTTCAGTTGAACACTTAATTTCAATTATTGTTAAGTTATCTGATATAAAAAAAGGCGATCACGGTTCCATGAAATATTTCTAGAAATAATTTTAAGAATACGTTCAAAGCTATAATACGAAATAACGAAAAGATACAGTTCCGATATTCTTTGTTCAATTCGAAATAAGAGCTTTATTTTAGATGCCTGGTGTGCGTAAAATATGTAAAAATGGCGTAGCTTTCAAAACCATAATTTCCTACTTCGGGAAGTATTTTAAGTTTATACGCTATGAAACATTTGCAAAGTGTCGTAATACATGAGAAAGGTCGTGGTCGGCGAATAAAATAACCGAGGGCTGTTTCTTTTCTCTATACCCTGACCTGTCAACCGTAACTCCACGGACATCCTGTTCCAGGTCGTGACTTGGTCTGCTTGGAACCTCGAGGGGGACATAAACTTGAAACCTCGAGTCTACTTAATTGAATACAATTTCTCTTATAATATTCTCATCGAGTTCGTGCCAATTATTGCTTCGATATTTCTCTAAATGTCATCTATCAGCAATAATCAAATCTATCGTTTACTCTAATCACCTTGATAAACATTCTAATTTTACAATCCCTATTTTCTATTCGATACAAATTTACAAAATAAATGGAATATTCGTAAAGAATAGCAGTGAGAATGATTTCAACGTTGCACAAGTTCTAGCAAAGAGAAGAAATTTTTCTCTGTTAGCAGTCCTACTCTGATGAGCCGATCGTACCAGAAACGAGGTCATCGTTCTTCTTCTCGTCGATCGGCTTGTGAAGCAACAGTGAAATACAGCGAGCAATAGATTGCCGTATAGCGAGATCGTATACAAAATTCACGTAATCTTGTCGTCGTTTAAGATTGCGTTAAGTCATTTATCTTCGTATCGTGCTCGATCAAACGATAAATATTTATAAATCATACTGAATTGCATAAAGGTCATTAATATGATACGATGATTCACGTGTCTCTTTATAACTGATACATATCTGCTTGACTGGAATTACACACAGCTAGTTTTCATATATTGTAACGTTTCAATCTCGGCTCAATTGCAACAAAGTTTCATATTTTGTTAGGATAATTACTGTATCGGTGATATCTTTCCTTTCTGTAACTAAATTATTTACCTAACCACTTTAACAAACTCCTACGATATATCGTGTTTATTTCTTCTTATTAAAATGCTCAGTTCTACAATGGAGAATTTGTAATTATACGATAATTATCACGTGACAAAGAAATTTCCCGAAATCTTTTCACATTTCTCAATTTGTCACAAAATTGACGTATCCGTTTGCACGCGGTCCATTTAAACCTTCTCAAGAAATTCACAAAAGTTCAATGAAATATTAGGGAAGAAATGTTACCCTGTCCACGTTTAAACGAAACAAAGCGTGCATTAACGGAACTTTTCTTTGTATCACAAACTGTTCGGAAAAAGCATCCATTCGCTGCTCAAATATTTCACAGAAACGTAGTAGGGGCTGGTGGCTCCGTGGCTTCTGCGCGTCCTTCAGAAGCTCGGCCCGTGTTGCCGATAACATCCTAACATCCTTCGAATTCAACGAGGTGTACACACACGAAACACGACAGAAAACGGAACACATGAACACGCGGCCGCACACCGATGCACATCTCAAGCCGTACCCATCCATCTTATACACGCGTCTCTGAAGAAGTTTTATTCTGTACGTTTCCAACCCTCTGGCCCATCTTCCACGGGCGCGATAACGCCAGCCTCCGCAACTGATTGTGAGAGAAGGATGTCGCGCCCTATACGGAATTTCCTTCTACGTTTCGTTCAGGATCATCCGAGACAACTTAAATCTTCGACATCTTCCCCGTGAGTTCACATCAATGCCCGTGTATTACATCATTGACGATGTAATATCGTTTTGTTTCACTCCCTTTTCGTTTCCTGTAACACTAATCGTCCGTACATTTTTCCAATATCGTTTTTATCTTCTCGATAAAACGTGTTTTCTTCTATTCCCCCTCTATTCATATTGTCCTTGAAGGTAGGTATAGGAAAAAGGACACGTTCGTTCCCTTTTCTTCTTTTTTTCCTTCTCGCTGAATAATTCAATTTTCCGTTTCTTCGCCCAGAACGAAGAAGATAAGGCAACTTCTGAGAGTTTTCTCCCGAGAAAGATTGATGCAGAATGAATGTGCATGTATGGAAATACAGCAAGGCTAGAAGTCGTCACCGTTCTAGGAACACTTTCATATTTACATATTCGTAGATTGCTTTATTTAAATCTGTGCACGATACAAAAAAAAAACGATAGGATAATGGCACTTACCGATGCATATGTAAATCGGAATCAAACTGCTCGCTAGATCTTTCCAGGTCCATCTCCAGAAAAGATGACACGTTCCCCCTTTTGTGCCCGTTCTCTCCACGTCGAGTTTCTAGCTCGAGTGAATGGAGGAGTGGTAAGTAGGACACCCTTTAAAGATGAAAGGATTATAGCCTTTAAAGTATTCATTTGTCAGGATGATTTCCGACAATGAAAAGTTCAATGTCGATACAAAATGCAATATGTATAAAATTAAACAAAAAAAAAAAAGAAAATCAATAAATATATCCACCATAGTCTAAGTACTCAGGAAAGAATCACTTTTCCTCTTGCTCTCTCCATGATTTCATATCGTACCGTTCGCTTTCCCTTTCATACGGAACAATCATATAAATATCGGCACATCTCCCATTCTTACAAAGATCATCCTCTTTTCTCCGACATGACTCGGCATTTGAAAGAGCGGTGAGGGGACCAGGAGAGAAATAGAGCGTAGATAGGAGTCTCAAAGCCTCCTTCGTTCTCCAATTTCTCTCCTCTCCTTTCTCTTCTACCCATAACCTCGCTCTCTCTCTCTCTCTCTCTCTCTCTCTCTCTCTCTCTCTCTCTCTCTCTCTCTCTCTTTCTTTTTCTCTGCCAAACGAACTATCCAGGCCCCGCCTCTATTCTCCATTCTTTCCTTGACTGCATTTGTTCCTTATTAGATATTCCGTTTTATTGAACGAAGCCTAGAAGCCTTCCTTCCTGACGCCCTTTCTTGCATCCTTTTGCTTTGCTCCAGCTACATACGAGTATATATACTCTCCTCCTTCTCCCTTGTCTCCCCTCCTCCTCCTCCACCTTTTCTCTCCTGTCTTCTTTGCTCTCCGAACCCCGTTTCTTCCCCTCCGTTCGCCAGTTTCTTCGTCATCCTCGCGACCCCTCTCCTATGCGAACGCGCCTCTCGTCCACGACATCATTTTATTCCGCGTCTCGAATTTCATACGTTATTATTCACCCTTCCGCGAGCCCCTCCGCGAATCTTAGATCTTTCTCGTCGAGCATTTCCGGTTAGGTGCGCACCCGGAAGCCATTCTTCCTTCTTTTTCTGCTGTTCAACTCTTAGAAATGTCTCGCTCGGCTGTACGTACCGTCGTCGTCGTCGTCCTCGTCCTCGTCGATTCTATTTCTTCGTCTCGCGCGCGTGCAACTGAACGAAGCGAACCGGCAGATCGGCGTGGGCGTACAAGGGAAATTTCTTTGTACATTCAATCGAGGGATCAGAAGTGTATTTTGATGAGAAGACAAAGCGCAGGTTTTATCGTCGCTACTCTCGCCGGAGCGAGAGCGATCGTAAGGATATAGCAAGGTAATACGATTGCCCTGACATGAGTCGCATAATGGCGCGTGGATTAGCGTATAGTGTTGCAGAATTCGCCAGTTGAACTTGAAGCTTCTTGAAATGAAATAATGTAACCCGTGTGTGTGCGTATTTTTCTTCTTCTTTCGAGTACAATGTCGGAAGTGCACTTTATGTCAGTGTTCTGTATAATGGAACAGAGATGATTCTGAGTTTATTAAAGCACTGTGACTATTCTACCCCATTGGGGAATTAGTATACAGAGTGGGCCAAGTAAAACAGGCCACGTAAATTATCGTCTCTAGCTGTGGTGGTACGAGAACATTTTTATATGTAATTTAAATTTATTAAATTTCTTTTTCAAGGTCACCTATGTCTTTTTTACACGAGTGTATGTATTTTTTTCTACCGTATGTTGTAGCTGACATTGATGTGCATTTAAACATGGGCAATAGTATGATCTTAAAGTGACATTGCACTCTAAAATTTCAAATCGAACGTGAGACTTTCTTTCAGAAAAAATTTTTCTTCCATCTTGTTCACCCTTTAAAACCATTTAAATTACGTATAAAAACTGTCTCTTACCACCATAGTTACAGAACATAATTAGATGGCCTGTTTTAAACGGCCCACCAGGTATAAACAGAAAGCAATGCAACACTGTTTCACACAGAATTACTTTCTTTCGCTCGTTTATTTGAAAATCAGTAATACAACGAAAGCAGTTATAGGGGAATATAGTAAAATTGTAAATCTTGAGGTAAAAGCGTAACACCAGAGTTCGTTAAAATTTTATCACCGTGATAAAGCAGAGGAAATAATTCCGTGTCTTGGTTTAAACGATAGAAATTTGCACGTCCAATCGAAAATTAAAAGCGTATTTCGAGGACGGGACAACACGCGGTTTTGTCATTATTTTATTCAGTGGACCGAGGAAACTACGGTTAACGTGATATCGATCACAGAGATGTAGAAATTAAGGCGTAATATTGTAGCATCTGCGGACATGTTTTCTTTTTGTTTCTCGGGGGAGGGAAAAAAGAAGGAAGGAGGAAGAAAAATAGAGAACGTTCTTCCTGTAATTCGAAACGATGGGACACTTTTAAAACGAAGTTATCAGCAACAATCTCCGATAAAATGTTTCCAAAGCTCTCTCGTTACTTAAGCTGTACAACGGTATTGAGTGTCACTGGCATGTTCTATGTTCGTTCTCGCGTAATAAAACAATTCCATTCACGTTCAAATGAAAGACCACGAATAGCAGAAGAACGGTAAGGATCAATATCGGAATGATATTTTATACGCGAAAGCTTCTGAAGGTGGCAATAATAGCTCTTTTTGAATTGTATCAACGTGTTCGAATAAATTATTTAAGATTAAATAACGCGGATGTCGTAACGAGGATCGCACGATTTTATATCGATACTGACGTTCACATAAAATATCATCCATCTTCCCTTTTCAAATGCGCCTTGCACTTGTTACAAGCCTAAACCAATCTATGGAAACTAAGTGAAGGACTTATAGTTTAGATACAAGTACTACTCAAGTGAATTAAAAAATAATACTTTATAAATATCAATGAGAAAATCAACTCTACCAGAGTCAGATACAATTTCTGATGTAAAATGCAGTGCTTCTAAAAAATTGTTTCTAACGTTAACAAGATCGATTCTTAGTCCTCTGTTCATTAAGCATCCTAAGCCCTTTCGTGTCACATTTAACCCTCTCGAAACATTCTCCTCGTTAGGCAAGAGTGTACAAATAGTAAAAATAAGAATTTCAAATGTGAATAATTAATATCGTTCCACCCTTCGAGATTCCTTCATTTCGTTTCCATTTTAAGGACCGAGGAACACAGCAATATCTGATCATCCTAAAATTGATCGCACCCTTTTCACCGCACCTCTTGATCCAGGCAATCATCGTTCCCGAGCCATCATCTAGGAATGACCCCACGAAATCCTTTCTCGTAGACCCGTCAAGGTATCTCGGTATCCTCTCCGCGTACCCATTCCCTTCGTTTCTTTTTCCATTCCTGCCCTTTCGATACGCATCCCGGATTCTTGGTCCTCTTAGTCGTCAATCTTTCCTCTTGTATCTATGACCCTTTTCCTCTATCCTCCTTCTGTTCTCTCGGTCCTAGCCTCTCTATCCCCTTGCCTTCTTCTTCCTCCTCCTGGCTCTCTTCCCTCGGACCCTCGATTCTCGCGTCTCTCACCTGAACGACCGATTATGTCAGTCGGAGTTAAAGCCTCGTTTGTTTATCTGATCCTACGTTATAACTACAGACAGACAGGCTACCGGTGGCTCCTTCGGGCGCTACCTCTTGCGTATCCGAACAGGACGGAACGATAGAGCGAGTGGGACATGAGAAGAGGTGGAGGAGGAGAATACGACAGTAAGAGAGAGAAAGAAAGGGAGGGAACGTGGCGGCGTGCTCCGTCCTGTCGCTCGAGGCGAGGACGGCTCTCCTTCGGAGAACAGTTTAGTTACGATGAATGGACCGAATGAATCACGCGAACCAATTAAGGATTACAGTAGACGATGCTCCTGGAGAGGTGCAGCGAGAGATAGAGAGAAAGCAGGAACCGAGTCTGCTCCTTCACGCCTGCTTAACCTTCGCTAGCTCGCACTTAATTGGAACTGCTAAATATACTTTTCCCGATCGGGGATGTTCCGTAAATTTTCTTCGAACGCATTGAACGTCCTCCTGAATCGCGACTTAACTCGCTTTTCGCCTTTGTAATGCCCGAAGCAGTCAATTGACTGTGTCACGTCCATTGTACAGGTCCCGACAATGGGAGCGTATAATGGTTTCTATTTAGCGTTTCCTCGCGCGCACGCTCCTCAGATAACGTCTCGGATTTATTCTGCTAATTGCGCGACGTAATTTTGGTCACGATGAGAGCTGGATTTTTACGTTGTCCCGTGGAAATCGTTTGTTTGTCTTGTTAAATCGCAACGGAAATAATGATGCTAAGCGATGGTAGTAATTCGAACGATTGTTTTAAATATTTCGTGAAAGTTGTCTTGCTCGTTGCTGTTTCGCGATGTCTCAATCGTAGGTTACCTTTCTTAGATAGAAAGTTTGTTATGATAACAAGGACGAAAAACAAGCCTGGTATAACAATTTTTTTGGTTTGAAATAGACTTTTTTTACTTGCTCGACGCATTTGTGATTTTCATTTCGAAGACAGACCGAAGACAGTCTAAGAAAATTGAAACGGTGTCAGTTTGAAGAGAATAATTCTCTTAAGAGAACCTCAGCTCTCGCAAACTCGACACAGATCGACAGATACAATGTAATTAAAAATCTCTTGGCCACTAAATTAAATTCCCGAACAACGCTTCATTCATTTGATGAATTTTAATCAAATATTTTTACCACGAAAATATCATTCATAATTGAAGAGGTAGAAGAACGGTGTTGAATAAAATAGGGATTATATTATTAAGCAAAATATGTTGCGTTTAATTTCGTTTTGGAAGGGTATACAAATTTTCCGGATAATCTGATACCTTACTTCCTAAATGAGCCAGTTTCGAATCTCGTTATAGAAACAATTTTTTATCCTTTATCTTGATCCCTGTACCTACACGAAATATACAGTCTTATACCATCACTGAATACATTATTGCTAGTTTGTATTAAACCATTAAGGCACATGTCCATGTCGTATAGATTTATAACAAATTTGAAGTAAGTGGGTGTTGTACCAATTCCGTTTGTGAGTCTAGACTCAATCTGTTTTATCTGTCGATCTGGTAGTTTATCTTGAACCCAGAGCATTCGTCTACGTTTTTTCTTCGTTTTATCTTTAACGAGATCGCATACCATACGTTATGACTTTAATACGGTACATTATTAAATGCCTAAGCGTGTACCTATAAAACGACTCAATAGCTTTACGATTTTAACGACACTTCTAACTTGAACGTAACACGAATTTGATGAGATCTTTACATGCATTCACACGATTATGCTAAAAGAACCAATACGAGGACACAAAATATTCAAATAAATAAACAAAGACATCGAGGTTACAGTTATATTACATTTTTATTTAAATTTCTACATTCATAGTTACATAAAAATATGAAATTTTATATGGAAAATTACACACTTGATAAATCCAATTTATAGCATATGTAGTATTCACACTTTTCACAAAAAGTCATTAATTACAACGTTTAATTTGTTTTCATAATTTTCTGAACACTTCGTATACTACAATTTAATACAGATAATTAAAAACACGTTGCACAGATAGAATTAAAACATTCGTCTAAATGAAAAATATTACCAATGAACAGAGGTACTTCACAATGTATATACTACACCACTCGTTCAATCCGTGAGAAAATCCTCGCTACACTGCGCAAGAGGAACTCGCCTAATAAGACAATCTAATCAAACTTAATTTTCTATCTTACGCTCTTTCTCCGCGCGAGCCGCTCGAAAACAGCCCGACACAAGCCTAACGAGAACGGACCTAATCTACTGCTGGCGGCAGTCCTCGCGTTACGTCCTGGAGCCGGCCAAGAGAAGAGGGTATTTGACGCGAGAAGCCGACACCTCTTCTTCTTCCCCAGTCCTTTCCAACGGTGGCACCGTAGCGAACGCTCTCTCGGGGGCGCGGAGTGCCGATTTAGGGGATGAAACACGGAAGTAGGTTCGCGTGTACCGCCCGCGTGTTGGTGCACGCATCCTCTTGTACATATACGAACGGCCACGACGAGCCAGGATAAAGGCAACGAGGGGAGGGTAAATAGGGACGAAGGGGTAACAATACCAACGGAGGACTACGAGCAGGACGAAAACGTCGTCGTCGTCGACGACGACGGCGACGATGTCAGCGACAGCGTTGACGACGGCGCAATGTCGCGGCTCTGTCGCACGCATGCGCCACATAGAAGTAACAGCCGCGGACTCGGGTCGAACCGGGAAGCCAGTCAGTGCATTGCCAGCTCCTGAACCGCGAACGCTGAACTCGTGCGTTCCTACGTAATCGCGAATTCTACCCCCTTAACTGGTTATCGCACAGAGTGCACCATAAGCCCGACCCGTACATCACGACAGACTCGAATGCTCGACTCCGCCTTGTGGTGCGTCACGAACTTAACCTCTTCTTCCCGCTCAACGGTTCGCTTCTTTTTTCATGCACGATCTTGCTCTAACCGTGATTTCGTCGCCGGACAATTACCGGCCGTGAGATCCTACAATGACCAGTGAAAAACGGTAGTGTCGTCGGACATTGGCGTGTACATGTGTTGTGCCTTCGAACGACAGGATACACCGGCTGTCTTTGGATATAATACACGTTCGGTAGCATTGCCTCTTCAACTGTCAACTAGCCGATAAATCAACGGACGTGCTTTCTTTCAACGATCGGTGCTATAGATGATGATGATGATGATAATGATAATCATGATGATGGTGATTTAAGAGTGTCGTGCAGTGCTGTTGTGCAATGACAGAGAGGCAATCGCCGGTGTTTGTTACGGGATCTTAGATGTACCAATTAGGTGAGTGAATTTTATTATATTGGAAACTTGGTTTTACACACAGAGTGATTAGACGAGAAAACGTATACGCAGTTGTCGTCGCGTTGCCATGTTTCTTTTTCGTTATGTGTTTTCTACTTATGGCCAATTGCGCGCTCTTTCGGTGTTTCTTGTCTCCCCACCACGCCCAGAGTTTGACCGCTGGCTCGTTGTCCTGAAAGTTCGTAACTATGGAAGTACACAAACGTTCCGTTTACGAAACCCTGTACGTTTCTTTTTCCGCGTTCCAACTGTTATTCGACGCAAGATTGACGGGTGGAAATGGAACGCAGTACAGTGCGATGATCTTCGAGATTTCTTTGATAGAGTGCAGCTACCTCTTACATATGTGAAAGATGTACTGTATATTTCGATAGGAGAATACCACATCCGGATAATTAAACAGCAGATTTGTATATTCGTGTCTCGAAATACTCTGAAGATAATCTGCACAAGTGACGATGTTCGAGACGTTGCAAAGAGTCAAATATCGAGGTGATTATTCATTTATTCGTAAATAGAATATGAATTCGTAGAATTTCCATTAAATCCGTTGTTACGTAAGCTAAAATTGATCTGAAAATACTTTCAATCTGATCGTGATTCGACGTTTACATCGAAAATTTTCACGTTCTTCGTAGAAATTTGTGAAAAACATCATGATATTACGTTAATTCCCTCCATATGGAACAGAATATTTATACATAAATTAAAGCAATTAACGACAGGGTCAGTGAACTTAATTCTGTGGAAACAAAAGTTTTCTCCGTGCGCCGATCGTTTGCAAACGAATCACCGAACATCAGTTTTCATTAGTCTTGATTAAATGTTCAATGCAGTTGGAAACTAGGAGAAATTTAAGAATGCTTCTATCATTTCTGATATTCGATTCATTCCCTCGAACTGTCCAGGTATCTGAATCTAATCTAATCGTACTTTTCCGAATCTTTAATTTTCACAGAATGTTGCAATTATTAAAGCTACAAACGTGTTGCTTAATACCAAAGTAATTCGAGTGTGAATATTTCTAATTATTTCGCGACGATATATATTCCACTAGATTCTGTTTTTCATCTGCATTAAACAAGCCATCCTTAATGATGATAGGGAAAAGTGAGGTTATGACAATTCTGACAACAAACATATCGAAATGTGAATTTATCAAAAACCTAAATAAACTACTATAAAACTTTACTTTAATACCAAACAATCAACGTACATAACCTATTTACGTATTTCTAACCATATTCTATACCATAAGTAGGTACATATTTCTAACAGAATGTTCAAAATATGCGATGCAAGAAAAACATATTTACTAATATTACTTCGTGGCAAATCATGCAAAATCTAAGAATTTATCTTAAATACGATAAATTTTTCTTTTCACTTTCTCGCACAAGAATGACAAACTGGTTGCCTATAATATTCCTGTAAACATCGACGCTACGCGAGGCATATCCTATTTCACCACTCGGACAAAAATTACTCGGAAACTGTTCGTTTACAGAGGTCGTGCGAAGTACATTTGTTTAGAAGCGAGACCGTTGACTCGTAGTGTTCTTGACATTCGCGTAGAAGAAACGGTGGCCTGCTGAATGTTGAGTGGACAAGTTCGTAGAAGCTTCTTAACGCAGCTATTCCGTCACGTGAGGAGCTCACGCGACGACGCGATAATGTTAAAAAGTCAGGAGGAAGGATTGATTAGAATGTTAGCTCTCCTGCAGTATGACGAGAACCCTTTGTTTAATCTTCACCTCGGAGACGCGATTCGAGTGAAGGTTCGTGTTATCGGTGTTTTCAACGTCGCAACGGAATCTGAAAATTTCGCAACACTTGCCGAAACAGTGTTCACCGTGGATTAGAAAAATTCCAATCTATCGTTGGCTGATGGGAATTTTATTGGTATAGGGGAAAATCGTCCGTTAATAAGTTTCTGTCTAGAGGTCGGGAAACTTCGATCCGCCCTTGAAGATTTCCGAAAGTTACTCGGCCTGTTTTGATAACTTGGTTATTGTATTTTCGAGGGTCTTCGCGAAATAATTCGACCGGTTTCTTGCTAGGATACGAAGGAACGTCATTCGACAGAATTAATTTATAATTATACGAAGTGATTCGAGAAAACGTTCGAATTATTTAGACGTGTCAAATAGTCATTGCAACAAGGAGAGATTAAAATCGAAATAAAACTAGATATTTATTTTAGTTTTACAAAAGTGTTTCGTAGAATTTCATCGACATGGTGACATATGATCACATTCGAATTGTTTAGGCGCGTAAAATATTCGTTAGAATAGGAAGAAATTGCAGTCATGATAGAACTAGATATTCCTTTCATTTTTACAAAAGTGTTGCATAGAATTTCGTCAGCATCATGGTACAGTTAATGCGTCATGACGTCTCGTAATTATTAGGTGTAAAAATGAATTCCTCCCGACTTTTAGGTGCAATTAAAATTTTATTTCAAAAGAACAAAAACACATCAGTCAACGAAATAATTTCCATTATTGTCGATGACGTATTGCCATTTTCCTGCCAATTTTTCTCGCTTATGTGAATCCTGTCGTAAAGAATTCATTTCTACTTCTAACAGTGCGCGATCAATTTTAACAGACAAAATAAAATGTTCAAATCTCTCTCAAAATTATACACGTTCACTGCGTGTTTTTCAAATTTTCAACATTACGTTCTTTATACTACACAGCGATCGTAACTAAATCGAAATTAATTTTTAACCATTCTTTGCTCGTTCATTATCGTGTTATGCGTTCGATACCGTGAACCGTGAAAGCAAGCTCGTTGTTCGGTGCTTTTTTCAACGCGAGTAACATTGAGTAAATATTAAAAAATTGCTGAGTTATATGATTGTAGTAATACGAGGGGGGGCAAAAAAAAAAAAAAACGTTGAAACATGAATTTCATAAACATCGAAACAATGCTTTTTTTTTTCCATCCCGTCGTGTCGAAATTAATTAAGGTTGTTACATTGATCGGTTTTATTTGGAAGCGGTAACTCTGAGAATGATTGAATATCGACTGTAAATATAACGGATGCATACGGTACGCGAGCGTGCAAATAATGTTTCGCAAAGTAAAAATTCGCACGTTTATTGTAGATGTTTGCGCAATGGCACAATCTCTCTCTCTACTGTTTGATTCTTACGGATAAAATGACAGTTCGAATTGGAGAAAAATGGTTGTACGTGTGTCTATCGGGGAATTGCATATCGCGCAACCTCGCGAATAATAAAAGACAGTGAAAAGGAAGGCGTGACTGGACGTATCGAAGCGTGCTAGTCGATTAACGACATCGTAAATTAGGGGAAAGTATAATTAAGCAGGATAAGATTGCCCTTGTGACACGCGTGGCATAAATCATTTTTAGACACAAGAGTCACTGTGGCAATCATTCCGCCGTTCACTTTCACTTTCGTTCGCGAATAAGTACGCTACGTACTAGGGTAAATGAAAATTTGCGTTACTTTTTCTGTCGAATATTTTCGAGATAGAGAGAAAATCGTGAAAATGTACGGTGCCGAGAGGGTGAACGAAGTGAAAGAGTACAGTAAATTCTCCACAAGTGTCAGTCCGCGAGGAACCTAAACCTGACACTTGTAGAGTCAGGGACTACGTTTTCGAGCCTCGCGCCCGTCTTTGTAGTTTGCCGAACGTAGACAAGGACAGCGAATAAAAGATAAGGATGAAACGTGAGTCGAGGCAACCAAGCGATTTAAATACCATTTTTATCCTGAAATTTTTCTTAACATATTGATGAGATTTTTTTGATGAAAATGACATCAAACACGACATAATTTGAACAACATTTACTTATTAACACGTTCACTGTCACACCAGACAGTTCATAAGTAAATATTGTTCAAATTATATCGTCTTTGATCTCATTTTCATCAGAAAAATCTCACCAACGTGTTAAAAAAAATTTCAGATGAAAAAAAGTAAAATTAAAGAAATTATAGTTTTCTATTATGAATTGAGCCGTTCAGTGCACAAATCGATTAACTCCATAAAATGAGAAGTCGAGAAATTATTATAAACATAAAAAGTTGTGACTGCGAAACCGAGTGGTGACTGACAGCGAGCGAGATAACATAGGCGCAGCAATGACGCAGACCTAGGCGTAGGACCATCTATACTGACACTTGTAGAATCCAAACTGACTGACACTTGTAGAGAATTTACTGTGTTGTCACGGCTGAAAATCGAATATTCGCACGGATAGATGATAATGAAAGGAAAAGGTGGCAAATTAAATGATAAATTTCGAAGGGAGGATGCGTCAGGAGAGGCGCACGCGACCTATCGGTGGCATTTAAATGGAAACAAACGCGACGCGCGTTTTGCGCTCTTCAGAACGACAGCACGTTCGTGCGGGTAGCGTGTCACACGTGCCGTTGGCAGCTACAAAAATAGTTACGCGAAAAATAATGACCTGCACCTCGCCACGCGAGCGGCGCGAAGTAGAAAGGCGAAATTGAGCAGGATATGGTAATAGTAGCTAGGGCGGTGTTAGCCTCCAGGCACACCATTTGGCCTCCTGTCACGTAGAAAACTATACGCGAGACGAGAATTACCAATAAAATCGGGCTACCGTTCGGGACTCTCGATGAGCCTTGTAACGAAACCATCGTTGCTGGCTTGTTTTTATGACATACGACACGATGTAGTTGAAAAAATAACGTGTCCCAAGGATGTTCCGTTCTATTTACGAATGTTTTGGTACGTTTGTTTCTTCGTAATACAGGCGATAGGAGAATGGGGGTTTGTACGTGGGGAACGTGATTACGTTCAATCATTCTGTTGATAGTAGATCGATCGAGATTTTTTGTGAGTCGCATAATATTATTCAAGAAGACTATTGTATAAAATGTCTGTAGTACGCTTTTTCAGTTTTTTTTTTTTTTTATAGATAAACCTATGACTTTTAAATTATTCATTTAAGGCGATCATGTTAGGTGGTTCATCTCGTATATTAGGTTGTTGCAGAGGAAATGACTTATAGTTTTAGTCAAAATGATATTAGTATGATGCAAGAAAGTCTTTGAAAACGTTCTTCACTTCAGCCTCGTTATTGACAATATTTGATTTTGATCAATGGCAATATTTTATTTTGGCTATAAAAAGCGGTGAGTGGAATTTGATATTGATTCGTGATTCACTGTTGTACACAAGCCGCCGTTTAACAGTGAAAAAATTGGCGAACCACTGATTTAAGTGTATACTGGAAGCTAAGTATACATTGGCTATTAAAGATCTACAGTTGGAAGTTTGGTATTTTCGTTGTATTTCAGCCGTAACCTTGCGTACAGTCAAATTGTTTGACATTTGACTGTTCTAGTACTTTGCCATTTAAAACAAGTGGGAGTTATATGGAAATTCGTGCAATCTGCCTGTATGAATTTAAATAGGATAATAATCACGTACTGCAAATGTATACAGGGTATTTGTTTGCTGAAAAATCGTTGGGCGAAATGTGTCGACGCAGACGGTAGTATTATATTTTGATTATAAACGAAAAAAGTCGGTAATTTCAAAGAGAAATGTGTGGCGTTTAAATTATTTCCTAGAAGATCCGATATTACACACGGCTTAGTTTCTAAGCTAATACTAACCAGTTGTGTTTGTAAGATTATAATCGCGATTAATAACGAAGATAAGAACAGGTGTCAGGTGCATACTAATAGTAAACTTGAATAAGGGAGCAAAAAATCTATAAAACTGCATGTAATGGCAATGTTGTAACAAAGATATCAGTATTGGAGGTATTCGAACAATTTTCCTCCTTAACCCTTTCACTATGGCACGCTTGAGACAAAACGTGCTCGCTATGTACTGAACGAAACAGTTATAATTCAACACTGACATAGAAATAAAGATAAGCACGATTGGATAATCAACTGTTTCATGATAGTCAAATATCTGGTGAATTTTGGTATTGTTTCATTCTCAGTCGACAGCGATATCTTATTTCTGAAATGCTATAATAAGTGTAATAAATTATGCACAGGGTGGTGATACGAGACAATTTTTATACGTAATTTAAATGGTTCCAAACGGTGAACTAGGTGAAAGAAAAATTTTTTAGATTTAAAATCTCAGAGTCCAAGGTGTTATTTAGGGTCATATTATACACGTTTAAACGCACAAAAAATATGTACATTTATATAAAGAAAACATAGGTGACCTTGAGAAGAATAAAAAGAAATGGCATTTATAAAAAAATTTGCCTTCCATCTTAACCCTTTAACCTACAAGAACGTGTCAGACTCGTGACAGAGATTCTGGTCAAGATAAGACAAAAATAGTTATATTAGTAAGAAAAGTTCATCGTAGTCCTAATTTTCGTTCGAATTTTTAAAATAAAGAATACCTAAATGCAATTAATCTGTAACAGATTAGCTTTCGTTACCTGATGGAGTACTGAAACATTAAATGGCCGACGCTTATATGCATAGTCAGAAAAGAAATCATAGGTTAAGGGGTTAATCGTATTTTGAAACCATTTAAATTACGTATAAAAATTGTTTCTTACCACCATACCTACAGAAGATAATTAGGTAGCCTGTTTCACGTGGCCCGCGAAAGGGTTAGCAAGACGTTGGATATGCTGAAACCAATCCACGCAACATTACATTATTCGTTGCAAGACGTCACATTCATGATTGATATTTCTTTTCTCGTCACGACTGTCCGGAGACGTAACTCCGTAATTGCCTTAAACAATGTACGAACAAGGCATACATATATCGCTTGTTCGTATTGATGCGCGCCTTTACGAGCAGACATTCAAAATAAATGACAAGGAAGCGACGCGGGTCGAGAAGCGTGCTTCCTCCTTAGGGTCTCTATCTAGCTGTAAGCGAAGAAAGCGACCCGGAGAGGTTCAGTTGGATCGGTCGAAGACAGGCCTCGATGGCTCGCGGATGATTCACGCGACGTATCCAATAGTCTTAAAGACGATTGAAAGCTATTCGACGGGCCGGTCAAGTTGAGAACAACGACAAATGACCGCGATTAGCTTCTCGGTAGCGTGGCAATCAATTGCTCTTGATAGAACGGATCAGTGAATAAGAGAACGAAGCGCTCCTTTGGTCTGACCGCCTATTAAAAATACTTAACCGACCGGTCGTCGACCCAGCCATCGTCGATACCATCGACATGCAAATGTACTCCGCTTGTGCTTACATATTTATGCATTCTTCGATTCTAACACTCGAGCAGCCGGCTTCATTCGCGTTCTATCACCTGTGGGCTAGCGTTCCGACGAGTTTCATTACCGAATTCGACCGACCGTACAGCTTATTCTCTGTAATTTCGTAACGATACATTTTCGCACTCGCGAGAATAACGCACGCAATCGAACGTACGACAAACAATGGGCATGAACCGGTTAATTGACGGCAGTGCAATTACGTCGTTCACAGACGTGTCATTAACTTATAGTCACCCCCTTCTGGTTTGAATTGCATGTTTGAGGAATATCGTATTAGAGATGAAGTGACTTAACCTTCTCGCTTGCCACGGTTCGTGCCACTAATTAGCCGAGAGATTTTAATTCCCGATTTATCACGTTCTATCGCCCTCATTGTCGACTCTTCTTTTATTTTATTTCAGTATCATTGATGCTCTGACCTTTGTGGGTCGTCGAATATCACTTTTAGCGATAGTTTCGAGGAATACTAAATGTCCGTGCAAAATGTCTTTTGATTCTCTGGTTATTTGTCAAGTTTACCATTTTCTTTTGTCCTATGGTATTCACCTGTCGAGGATATTTCAAAGAATTTCGGTGGTGCAAAGTTAAGTGTCCGCCACAAATGATTTTTACGTGTACAAAGAATTAATATTCCAGAAATTAGTAACTGTAATATGCGTGTTATTTGCTTTATTACGAATTTTTCCCCTTTACACGAAAATCACTGAGTAAATAAAGGAATAAAGAACGGGGAAAATCCCCGAAAAGCCTGAAGTACGAATGCACCGCACATCGTGTTACGCAAAAGCCACCGATGAAACACCCCACTTTCGTTAAGAATGTCGAGGCACGTCGACAAAGACATCCCGCTGCTTGGTAAATATTCATTTCGACACCATCGATCGTGAATGTAATTGGACAGCTTAGCGCCTGCCCTAGGTTCGGAACAGTGACCGACATTTTCCCTCTCAAAGCTCAGTTGCTATGTGGGCCCTAACACTAACTTCTTAACTGTATAAATGCCACGATAAAAGCACGTCCTTTCTTTTTCTATTCTTTCACTCACCTGTAGGTTAAGTTAGGTTAGTTTTATATGGTTCAAAGTTTAACCAGATAATAGAAGTCACCGAAGGAAATAGAAAGTCTTAATAAACATAGGTCGATATCCTGAACATTGTCGAGTTACGCATTGTTTCGTTGTAAGCTGATAGTTTTATTTGCGTGTAATAAATGATATTTCAAGAGATTAGAATATTAACACGTTAAGCACCATGTCAGTCACCCGCGACTGACGCTATACTTTCCGTTCAGGCCGCGTCAGTCACCGGTGACTGACAGTATACTTTTCGTTGGTCGTCTTCTGTTTATAGTTCGCATGGCCCACTTGACGGCCAAGTGTGGCCTGAACGGAACGGTAAGCAAAACAGGCTGGGCGTTTAACGTGTTAACAAGCATGTGAACAATGTACAGAGGCATTTTAAACAAAAGAAAAGCTAGGAATTCACAGTGATAAATACAAACGTAAGCGGCTATTGCTCTGACATTTAAAAACCTGGAATTAATTTATAAAATAAAAAATCGCCTATCTCAAAAATCAATATTTAGTGAGTGAATTTACCCGGTTAAGCTTCTCCCTATAGTTCAAAGACACCTTGCGTGTCCACTTGTCACAAAAACAAGAGAAATTTTCTAGATTTACTTGAGAATGCTCGGTAATGTTTTAAACGTGTATTCTTATACTCCATCGATTGATTTAAACACCTGGTTTATACCTTGATCCAGCGATGCAAGGAAAATTCCCGAGGAAATAGTGTAACCGTGTCACGGGATATTCGATTTTACGGGTAACAATAAAAGGGTGACAAAGTATCGATAGAGTTTCTCTCTCACTCTATCCCTCCCTCTGTCGAAGTGCAGTGTTGTAAAGAAAAGAGTGGCGTTACGTGAAACGTAAAGTTGGGAAGGGTGAGCGTCAGACCGAGGGGAAACAACAGATCGTAGGCATCAAGACGAGAGATGAGCGAAGGTGAGAAGAGGGGAGTCGGAGGGAATGCACGCGTGGAGGAGCAGCGGACAGTCGTGTTTAAAAATGCAATCAGGATAATAGCGAGGCGGTTCCGTGGAAAGTCGTACGAAGAAGGAATTCCTCTTTATTTCTCTGTTTCCCCAACCTTCGCCGGGCGAGAGGCTACCACCCTTCTTATCCGTCGCGCCGTTTCTTCTATACGTCTCTTTTCCTAACTCGCCACCCCTCTCTTCCTCCTTCGTGCTCACGCCGATTAACTCGGCTTCCGGCCCGTGTTTACCCGTGAAAAACGTCTTTGTCTTTCGACTTTAATTTGTTAAAAGCGTGAAAGACAACATCTGGCAAGCGAGAATTATGCGAGAGGCAGGAATATTACTCATGTGTCGTTGAGAGCCTCCGTTTCGAAATGCGAGAGTCATTTTTGCGATAGTTACGGGATAGTGATCTAATGGGATCTGATACGGAAGCGGCGTTTGTAGGGTGAGGAGATGTGATTGGAAAGGATGAAAGGATCGTTGATGGATAATCAAGTTGACACGAAGACGATATAGAATTACTTAAATTGAGTTGCGAATGGAAACGGGATTGTTAGTTCTCTAATTAATAATTTGTTAACGATAAAAGTACAGTTTTTATTGTTCAGTTTGATTTAATCTGGGTATCTTAGAATGAATCAAATTATTTGAAAAGATATCTCCGTTGAATTGCGCTATGAGAAATATCCTAATTTTGTAGTAAATACAGCTCTTTCGTAATTACAATTAAATTTGACAGGAACTTATTTATTTGACTTTGCGCAAGGAATTTCGGAACGCGAAACACGATTTAATAGAAGATTAGAATAGAAGAAATAATAAATAAATAAATCTTTATCAATGGCGTTATAATTCGTAGATCATTACCTAATTTATCAAATTACATTCACTGAAGTAATACATTAGATAGAATTCTGAGAATGAACGAAATTCGAAGTAAAACTCGTTAATTATTCGGACACGTTGTTATCGAGTACGTTGTTTGATTAAAAAGATCGATTTTCAATAAAGGACCGAAATGTTTTCATATTTCGGTACGATCTAATATTGAATCGTGTTGTGTGCCAATAAAGCGATACTTCAATTACACGATAAGGTAAATGACAGAGAAAACGGCTCGAAGTCAGTTACGGTATGGAAGGAATCTCACACAATTGTTGTGAAGTGAACTTCCACCACGGTGGTACAGTTTTTTTAAACTACTAATTATGAGATATTACTTTCTTCCTCGAGTCCAACTTTTCCATGGGAAGTTTCCCCGCCAGGAAATAACTTCTGTTATTTTCTGGCGACATAAACTCTAGCCGCAGACAACGGCTGTCCAAGGAAAACTATGTAACGATTACGGTGGTGAAAAAAGAGAAGAAATATCGAGCCCTAGATTATGATAACCTGTGTTGAAATACTCGTTAACATAATTCACGTTAAGGAGGTAATATGACAGGTAGAATTACGAAAGTAATAGATATTAATGCTTCCGATTAATTATCCTCGATGTTACAAATAAATTAACGAAGTGCACTTACATTAGGTTGTGATAAAAAAAGGAACTGTTTAATCGAATAAGTAGTTTAATTGATAATTTGATACTTAGCACATTGTGGTCAAATCTTGGTACATCGAATTTGACTTTCCAGTTAGAAAATTTCCGATCTCCTCGTTACTTTTTAATTCAATACATGAACTCTTCTATGAGAAATAGTATAGTTAAAGAAAAATTATGGAAACTTTCACAAATCAACCAAGTAGGTCTATATTACGAGACAATTCGAAAAAATATTTTGTGTGACATATATTTCATAATTAATCTTTTATACAAATCGTGAATTAAATTATATCCTGAAATTTATTTTAAATTTATCAAAATTATTTATTACTATTACTCCACCCTGTGTGTCAGCTTAACAAAAGTTAACAACGTTAAAAAAGTTAACGCGGTTTCAATTATACATGGATCCTTTTCTCGAAAAATTTTAGACGTTCATTTCGAATCAATTTACACATTTAGCATACATTCACAATTTTCCTTATCCTGACGAGTAAGAAAGATGAGAAAAAGTAAATGCGAATTTGTTCGTCATCAAATTCAAATATTTACATAACTAAGTTCTGTAGTTATGAAACAACAACAAATCAGTTCCTTACTGTTTAATAGGCCTTTAAACATGACGTACTTTGTTTATTATTATTTCAACCACAATATGTGGGAATTGAAACTATCGAGTTGGTTTTATAGTCATGATACTCATTCTATATACCTATTGTCGCGGACGCGTTCTTTTGCGATGTTCAACAGAAAGCTCGCGGTCGCGACTGTTACCCGTCAAATTAATCTTGGGTAACTAGTTCAAAATCTACTTTGCTCGAACGTTAGCAAAACGTAGAGTTCGTCACGAACGATTGACGACTTTGTTTCAAAGACTCGAATTGTACTCGAACGGCTGGAGAGAGTATCTTGTTCACACGAGAGAATCTTTCGAATATGTTGTGTCTCCTCGAACGGTTGGAGATCTAGTGGTGTTCGCTCGATGGAACCTTTTCCGAATCTCTCGCTCGATTCCCGAATTTTTCTGGAGTCCGCAGTGACTCCTCCGCCAAGTGCAAGAAGGCACGCTGATTGGTTTTTCACGTACGCACAAATTACCAATCAACGTGCCCCCTTGAGTGTCACCCGCCCTTCCATTGCGCCCTTAGCGCGCTTTTCCTTGGAAGGAGTGGGGTCCTACCTGCGGGTTCGTGGAATGTTCGGCGACGCGTCGGAAATTCCCGCCAGGTCAACCCTCGGCCGAGAGTGCCGTTATACGCGCGTGTGGATTGACCCTTCAGGAATACCTGGTTTATGACACGTCTTCGGTTGTCGAGGACGCGGAAAAGTAAGTACGTAAGAAATGACTTATTTTTTCGCGGAGCTACGAAGCGTCTTTGTTCTGAAAAATAACCTTCTCGTGCGAGCGTGCCATAAACCCGGTCAACGAAGACCCCATGCGTTCCGTACCTGCGCGACGGAACACCTATAAATATATGCATCTGCATTCTAAGAATGTACCTCAGTTTTTCATAAAGACGGGGGTTGGTTCCCAACTACGCGGATTTCAGTCGGCATCCTTACCCCCTTCGTTACCGAGAGAGCACTCTATACAATTCATTACCGGTTTTCCACTCATTAGAGAAAAGAAATTCACGTAGAATCTGCATGGTACAATTGTTTGGCACAATCGTTCGACAAATGATTGATCAATCCTCCTCGCGGCTGTAAAAACGTTTATCCAAACAGCCTCGTCGCAAAATTTGACGGATACCGGTCCGGAGTGCATGGCGTTGATCGATTTCGATTCTGTCTTAAATTAGTCACTTACACTGTAGCGCATGATAGAGTTGATAGACATTATCGCGGGCAGCGGGGTTGGATGTCACGGAGACTAGTACCTGGCTGCAAGCGAAAGCCTCCCGTAATGTCGCGCGTTCGGTGTACTCCACGCCGTGTGCCACGCGCACCCACACAACCGACGCTGGGCATCACGACGCACGGGTTGCAGCGCGAGTTGTCACACCGACGTGTGTGCACACATTTGCACGCGTGCTTTGGTGCATCGACGGATCCGCGTCGCGACGATTAGGCTGGATGCACACGAGCGATGCGTTGTTGCTGCGATTACCCAGCATTCTGCGGTTCGATGAGTTTATCCTGTAGTGCTCGCCTAAATGTCGCAAAACTCGCTCGTTTGATACCTTATTATTATAGTCGCAACGTCGATTTATCGTAACTAACACGAGTGGTGATATCGTGTAGATGGTTTTTGTAACTTCACTATTTTGTTGGTTATTGGTAGTGGACAGAAGATAAATTTGCATTTGTATTTTATTAAAAATAATTTCGTGTGGCTATTATATAAAATTAGTAATAGATGATTTTGGTAGGTTTTGATGGAAGATAGTTTTCAGTTTGAAAATTATTTAAATACTTCATAGTGCATTAGAATTTTACATTATTGAAGCAGTAATAGTATCGAGAATTAGTATGGTTTGTTTGATTCAAGTATTTTTATTAATTTTAACGTACGCAAGTAAATCACGTGAATTTTTATAGAATTCGTACTTTCTCATCACTTTTAACACCCAAGTATAGTGATACACTTTAGGCAAAACTTTTGCACCCAAAAGTAAGCTAAAGTATCAAACAATACTACTGTATGAGAGGTTCTAGTTAAAACAACAATGCCAATATTACAACGATATCACAATATTCGTGTGCACCTAGTCATATGCTTTAAAGGGTAGTTTTTCCAACCCGGTGTGCTCCTTATGATGCCTCGCGACAAAAAGACCTCGAATTTGGCTCGCTACTAGTTCCGTCTGTACAATCGCGAACCACTATTTGCACAAATTGGCGCCTCTTAGACCTCCTCTATCTTGGTTGGCAGGAATTACGTAGTTTGTAGTTACTACCAAAATTATGTAACGTATTATGCACGTACACTTGCACAGCTACACTCTGGGATACGTACCGATACATGGAGTAGCTTTTGTAGAATTAGCCATGCTCTGAAAAGGCAGGCGGGAATTCAGCGTCTTTCAATAACGAAATTCACCGCGGAGTATCGGTTTTGCTTAAAATACAAGCGGCTCCCTTTTCACCAAGCCCGGTGAAATATTATGGGATGGCGGAGAGGAGTCTTTTGATTCGACCGAGCATCGTGGTATTTTTATTCGAATCATCTCTATCCCCCCACGGTCAGTCCGTCAAAGGAGTACAGCAACTACATTAATTTCGGGACGACACCTCGAACGTAAACTTACACACGTGCAGGGGTGTACCTGTGTATGTGAGATGGTGACCACGACACGGTATATAGCGACGGCTAAACCCTACTAAAGCTCGTAATGTATAGCCTAGCGCAACCCGTGCTACGCCCTCTGGCCAAACCCTACGATCCTTCTACCCTCTCCTCTTTTGCACCCTCTCTCCCTCTGTCTCTGTCTCTCCCTTACTCTCTAGTGCTCTCTGTCGTTTCACTTCCACGTAGCCCGCTTTTCTGCTACTTTCAGCCCCTCGTTCCGAGTTCGGTTGGTAACTAGAAACCCCCTAGGACGTTATCGAGCTATCGCGATGGATTTAACGAATCGCTGATTAATTGCATCGAACCATCTTCGATCTGGGTAGTTTAGTCTTGTTCTAGGAGGAGTAACGTGCACGTGTGAACGTGGAATTTTGTTGTCGAATGGTGTTGGTAAAGATGAGGCGAAATGTTTTTGCCACGTGTGTTTGTGTGCTCGTCGTGGAAATTGAAGTAAGGGGTTGATCTATGGCTTGTTCAGGGGTTAGGGTAAGCG